>NC_072053.1:42033843-42166343 GCF_027791375.1 Indicator indicator
TATACACACAAAGTGGGACTGTATCGTCCTGTTCCCTTTCCTCTCAGCTGTTCACTCAGGAAGGCAGGCAGTGGGAAACAGTATGAGGTGAAGATTTGCTATATTTCCTCCAAAGTCAGTGCTAGAAGAAGTTTAAAGGGGTTTAACATAGAAATCGATGCTGTCAGTTTGTTAAAGGTTTGAACTGCTGGTTAATTTGAAAATTAGATTCTGACCCTTAGAGCTATAAATGTCTTTTAAAGTATGCTTTCAGTGATTCGTGATTCAATGGTTCACATCCTTAGGCACGTACACTTGTATTGCTTGTTATATTCCCTTTGTTTTTCTTTACACTTACCTTATCACTATGGCTTTTAACATTATGGATGAATTCGCAGTTGATACCCAGATTAATTTGCTCATGGAAGAGGAAGAAGTCTTGTTTACTCATGCTCACCCAGAAGCCTAACTTAGCTTGACTTCAGAACAGGTCAGAGTTTCTGATCAGACTAGATGGTGGGACCACAGGCTGTCTAACCTTTAGTCCTTCTTTTGTTTCCGTCTCAGCAATTTGCTGCTTTGTAAAATAGGGCCAAAGGTAAATATTTTCTAAAAGGCTCCCTCCTATGTTATAGATAGGAAGCTGTGAAATTAATTACTATTAAGGTGCTCTCCTTTCCATTCCAGCTGAGTTTGGACTGTCCACATGAAATAACCTGTGGTGCTCTCCACCTGGTATTTGGTGTGTAGTACTTTATAAGTCAGATTTCTAGGAACACTGATTGTGCAATATCCCTGCACAGACTGGCAGTGATTCTTTCCTGAAAGGTCACGGCATTTTACCGTGTGACTGACAAGGACCTTGAGTCCTTTTTCTATGAAGTCATGAAGACCATTTGTGGAACCATTCAAAATATTACTTGACAACATATTTTAAAATATCGTGTTAATTTGTGACATTGCAAGAGTCTTAAAGAAAACAAATTTAAATGTGAAGGGAAGTTGGGAATCTTTGCTGTATGTGGCTATTGAATACTGGCAAGAATAAAACAAATCCATAAATGTAAATAATGAAATATTACAGATTTGGCAGGAAGGAGAGATGGGCTGTGTGACCTAGTAGTTTATCTAGATCTGCAATAGTGGTAGTCAGTGTTTTAATAATCTTTTTAACACAGCCAGAATTCTTACATTTAGATAGATTACAAAAAAAAAAAAAAAAAAAAAAAAAAAAGACATGTCTTTTGCTCCCTCTTCAATATGCTTGCTGAATTTCTCAACTTCAGAAGATATAACTATGATTTGTCTTGTGTATCCAGTCCTGGAGTTAAGAAGATTGATTTATACCATCTGCAATCAACCTTTTCTAGTACCTGTGTCCTACAATGCAATGAAATCGGATTGCTTAGGTGAGGAAGGTACGTATAAAATACCAAGATTTTGCTTTTTCAAGTGAATTTACATGTTTAGCTCATCGGTATGTTTCTAAAGAGTCATATTAACTCTGCTAAGAAGTTCTTCACTCTATGTTCTCCAAACCAGAGGAAGGAACAAGTTTGTGTGAAGTGCCTTGCCTTTTTTGTAGTATGTAGATATACATATACTCTGTTAAATACTTATTTACTCATTTTCATTTATATATATATATGTTTTGACATACAGCACATAATGATTAAAAGCTGTGAAAGAGAAATCTTAATTCATGTTGTGGCCTGAATACTTGTTGTTACCTGCTTTCTCCTTCTCCTCTCACTGCTATGTTGACATGGTCTTTTTGCACAAACAAGCTCAAAAGCTTTTCTAAGTAAAGCACAAAATGTGCAATGTGAAACAGCAACACACTTAATCTTTCTGCTGAACTTCTCTTGGGAACTGTGCTGTTCAGTGTAGGAGCTCCAACTGTTACTTTAATAGACACTAGCACTTCTGAGGCAGGCTAGCATGGATTATAGCTCTGAAACATCCTCTCATGGCATACCTGTAAACTCCCTAGGAAATTTATGCCTCATTACTTCTCTGGGAGCTCACAAGTTACAAGTAAGGAACTCATTTACTAGTTTTCCTTTCAAGTAGATGACTAATATTTACAGCCCTTCACTTAGCTACTGCCAAGGGTAGGTACTTTTTGATTACAAACTTCATTAAGACTAGCAGCCATTTGCAGTGTTCAGCTTTCTGCAAAGAGGAAGATAGCTGCTATAAAAAGTTTTTCAGCACAGTTCTGGCTATCGTGGCTGACACCACACCTGTGCCTGCAAAACAAGTGCCACAGCTGCGGAGATGCCCCCTGATGCAGTCCAGTTAAGACTGACCTTTCTCAGTAAGTCAGAGGCTGGATGATGTCAACAGTTATAAATGTAACCAGAGTCAGATGAACTTTGTAAAGAAAAAATGTGAGGTCAAAGAGATTCCCTGAAGTCAAAGTTAAAACCTCCTTTCCTGTATGACAAAAAATGTTTCTTCCAGAAGTAGTAAACGAAGCTCTTGAATTTCTTATCAGACAATGAAGGCTGCAGTCCATGTAAGATATGATTACTGTCCAAAATTATCTTACTGTTTTCTTTCTGCTTACCCAGCAGAATGAATGAAGAAGATATTTTCCTTTGGATACTCACAATAAGCTCATCACCAGACCATAATGTATTACTGAAAATAATTAACATTTTGAATCTGCATAACTCCAGTCAAACAGAATCACAGAATAACAGTCCAGGCTGGACGAAACCTCCAAAGGTCATCTAGTCCAGCCTCCACACAGTCAGCAGGGACATCCTCAGGGAAGTGGTTGAGGCCCTGAGCAACCTGTTCCAGTGTTCCACCACCCTAATAGTGAAGACCTTCTTCCTGATATCCAGTATAAATCTGCTCTTCTCTAGTTTGAAGCCATTGTCCCTTGTCCTGTCGCTGCAGGCCCTTGTAAACAGTCTCTCTCCATCCTTCTTGCAGTCTCCCTTCATGTACTGGAAGGCTGCTATCAGGTCTCAGCAGAGCCTCCTCTTCTCCAGGCTGAACAACCCTAGCTCCCTCAGCCTGTCCTCGTAGCAGAGGTGCTCCAACCCCCTGATCATTTTCATAGCCCTCCTCTGGACCCACTCCATCAGGTCCATGTCCTTCCTATATTAAGGACTCTAGACCTAGACAACAATACTCCATGTGAGGTCTCACCAGAGCAAAGTGGCAGAATCATCTCTCTGGATCTGCTGGCAATGCATCTTTTGATGCAGCCCAGGACGTGATTTGCCTTCTGGACTGTAAACACACACTGTCTGCTCATGTCCAGCTTCTTGTCCATCAGCACCCCCAAATCCTTTTCCACAGGGCTGCTTTCTAATACCTCATCTCCTAGCCTGTATTCATAGTGAGAATTATACCAGCCCAGGAGCAGAACCTTACACTTGCTCTTGTTGAACCTCATGAGGTTCACTTGGGTCCACCTCTCCAGCTTGTCCATGTCTCTCTGGATGACATCCTGTCCCTCTGGTGTCTTGACAATGCCACTCAGCTTGGTGTAATCTGCATACTTGCTGATGGTGCATTCAATCTCTCTGTCTATGTCATTGGTAAAAATATCAAACAGTACAGGTCCCAGTACGGACCCCTGAGGGACACCATTTGTCACTGCTCTCCTTATGGACTTCAAGCACCACCCTCTGGATGCAACCATCCAGCCAATTTGTATCCACTGAGCAGTCCACCCATCAAAACCATATCTCTCCAATTTAGTGAGCAGGCAGTTGTGGGGAGCCTTGCCAAACACCTTGCAGAAATCTAGGTAGATCACATGCATAAGTTTGTCCTTTATCTACTGACATAGTCACTTTGCCATATAAAGCCACAAGGTTAGTCAGGCAGGACCTGCCCCTAATAAAGCCATGCTGGCTGTCTTGAATCACCTTAAATATCTGCCAGATCTTTTCTGCTCCTTTGTCTCTGAGGGCCATTTCCCATGGGGTCCTTTTTACTAACTCCTTGAAAAGCTGGAAGTTCATTTTCTTAAAATTTGGAGTCCTAACTGTGCTTTTTATGGGCTTCATACTCCTTAAGACAGTGAACTGCACTAGCACATGATCCCTGCAGCCCAGGCTGCCTTTGACTTTGACATCCCTAATGACTTCATTTGCATTTGTGACCAAGAGGTCCAACAACGCATCTCCTCGAGTAGGGCTGTTAATTTCTTAAGAAATTTCTTGTCTTAAGAAATTGTCATCTAGGCACTACAGGAGCCTCCTGAATTGTCTGCAGCCAGCCATGATGCTTTTCCAATAGATGTCAAGGTGGTTAAAATCCCCCAGCAGGATGAGAGCCTGTGATCTCAATGTCTCCTTGAGCTGGAGTAAGAAGGCTTCATCAATAGGCTTCACTTGGTCAGGTGACCTGCAGTAGGATCCTACCACAAGACTCCCTTTGTTGCCCCAATCCTTAATGCCTACCCATAAGCTTTCAACCTGCTCATGGCTATTCTTTAGTGACAACTCTTTGCACTCTACCCACTTCTTTACATAGAAGGCAACACCTCCACCCATTCTTCCTCTCCTGTCCCTTCTGAACAACTTGTAGCCATTGATAGCTAGACTCCAGACACAGGATTCATCCCACCATGTTTCTGTAATTACCACAATGTCATAGCTTTCCTGTAGCAGAGTAGCTTCTATCTCCTCCTGTTTGTTGCCCATGCAACATGCACTGCTGTAGAGGCACTTCAGCTGGTCTGCTGGTCATGTCATCTTATTAGAGGGGCATTCCACAGTTTCCCCAGGATGATTCATGGCAGCTACCCTCCTGTCTCCTACTACCTCGGAAGCCTTTGAGTCACCTCTGTAAGACCTTGCTGCAGTGTTCACAGAATGCTTCAGTGCCACAGTTTGGAGGCTCTTACTATCACCCCATCCTTCCAACCCTAATGTGTCATCCTGCCACTTGCCACAGATAATTTTGATGTTGTCATCTCTCATCTCAAGTGAAATGGCAGACTGAAGGTTATCCTTAGGCTCCTCTCTAGTGCATGTGTTTTTAATCCCCTCCCCTTTTGAGCCTCCTTTAAAGCCCTTTCAACAAGTCCTGCCAATCCATGTGCCAGGATCTTTCTCCCCCTCTGAGACAGACATACTCCATCTGTTGCTAGAGCACCCAGTGCCATAGAAAGTTCCCCAAGATCAAAAAACCCAGAATTCTGTTGGTGGCATCAGCCCCTGAGCCACTTGATAATCAGACCTGTTTTCCTGTTCTTTTCAGTATTCTTTCCTGCAACTAAGGGTATTGATGAAAAAATTACCTGTGACCCCAGCCCCCCACCCAGTTTTCCCAGTGCCTTGAAGTCCCTTTGATTGCTTTTGGACTTCTGGTTTCAACCTCATCGCTTTCCACATGCACAGCTACTCCAGTTTGCAGTCATTTGATCATTCATGGAGCGGCACGGATCTAGCCTCAAGTGTAGCTGACCACCATCTTATCATGTCAACTGAACCTGAAACTACTACTAACAGCCAGACTGAGCAACAGGCTCCAGCAAAGGCACAACCTTCAAAGAAGGAAAAAAGAAAGGGCCAGAAAAGACAGATGAAAATCTCTTGGACATATTCAAAGGTGATGGTGTAAGATACAAAGCTAAACTGATTGTCATTGATGATGTTCCAGAGGCAAGAGAAGACAAAATGAGTCAGGATTCAATGATGAATCTGAAGGGAATGGCACTGCCATCCCCTTCCCAGGATCAACACAAACAGAAGATTTGTGTGAACATCTCCCTGTCTGGTATCAAGATAATAGATGAGAAAACTGGGCTTATAGAGCATGAACATCCAGGGAATGAAATCTCCTTTATTGCTCACACGTAACAGAAAACCATTCCTTTGGCTATATGTGTGGAGGAGAGGGACTGCACCAAACTTGCCACAAAAACTTCACAATCAGACCTGGTTTTGGAACGTCCTTCTCTGCAGAATGAAGTGAAGCTGGATTCTGAAAGCAACATCCAGCTCATATCACATGAGTCTATAACCATTAGCTCACTACCACAAAGTACCAAGCCAGGAAGAGGAAGGAGGTCTGCCAAGACTGCATCAAATGACTTTTTTTTAGCTCAGACTCCTTTGTGCCTACTACAGAGAATCTTAGCATAACTTCAGTGGCACAAACAAGACCTGTGCTACTGAATGCACTAGACCTTTTCAAAATGAGTTCAACCACAGAGTCTCCATTCACCACTCTAGGTGGCTTGCCAGTAACTCCGTCACCATGGAGTGTACAGGCAGCTATCTTCGGTCAGGATCTATCAGTCTTCCCTGGATTCTCTGTCTGCTCAGCCTACAGGATTTACTCATCCACTTTCCTCTACTGCTCCACCAGTGTCAAGCTGGAACCATCTGTATCTTTTGGTCCAACAGCCCCTCAGTCCACTGGTATCTGGGGACAGCCAGCAGAAGTTCATCCAGTTCATGGGTGCAGACATCCAGTGCTGTAAATCCCTTCCAGAGTAGTGTGTTCCCATCTTCAACACTGCCTGCTCAGATGCTGTCAGTATTGCCTTCTATGTCAACAGCTAGCTCACCTCAGCCTCCACCTAGAACTGCACCTCAGAAAGGGCTGTCCAAGTAAGAGAGAGATGCTTTTATTGCTCTAGATCCACTTGGTGATAGAGAGATGAAGGATGTTAAGGAAATGTTCAAAGACTTCCAGCTGACAAAGCCACCTGCAGTACCAGGAAGGAGAGCAGCAAAGTCTTTCAGAACCACCAAAACCTGTTGCCAGAGAAAGTGTGTGTGTCAGTGTGAGCTGAAATTCCCCCCACACCAACAATAACCAGGCTAGCTCAGTCTGGAAGCAAATGAAAGCTGTATTTACAAGCAAAATCTACAATCTATGATGAAATGCAATGAATATGTACAAATATACAAAATTCACAACATTTACAAATGTCATTTTTCTATATGTTTCACTTTGTGTCACTATGTTTCACTCTGCCATTCTTGCTGCTGTTCCATTAAGTCTGTAATCTAAAACATGTTCCAGTGGATTGAAACATGCTCTCAAAAAGATATTATGATAGATAAAAGAAGATGACAATTCAGGGCAAAACAAAGGGACAGTTGGACACATGCTGGTGGATGCTAACTTTTAGTTCTTTGCAATCTTCCATAGAAGAGTTTAGCAAAACTGAGTCACAAATGATGTAAAGTCACCATAATTTCTTTCTGTTGCACTTACTGCGGTAAAATACAGGAACTGAATGTACCTGGGGTAGAAGAGCAACATTCACATAAGGAAAATGAACTGGTAGCTAAACCTCTGCATCTTAAACAACTAGTTCAGTTGGCTGTTATCACAGCAGCACCTATTGTAAAGTTGTGGGCACTGATCAATTCTAGTTGGTGACTAGACACATGTCATAGTCTCTGAGCTGTAAAGGTATAAACTCTGTGGTAGAATGAGGAGGAGAAAGAAATGCTTGTTTGTTTAACTAACAGCAAAAGTATCATCCTGCCATAAATGTGTAATGAAGGGACAAACTGCAGTCTGTAACAACTGCTGAAGTCCTTGAGTACTAAAGGTCTACTCTGTAGGATCAGCTAAGGTGAAACACTTCTTGCAGAATACTGAGGTAGTCACAAGGTACCAACTGTTATCTTGGTGCTAATACATCTTTTTTTAGGGAAGAAAATGTACCAGGATTCTTTTTCTGTGAAGGAGGCTTGGCAGATAAATGGAACAAGCAGATAGGCTTCTTGCACGTATCTCAGTGAACATCCCTGATGTTGCTCAGGTTTAGTTGTCACATGCTGTAGTGTGGCATGTTTCCAGTGTACTTGAAAGCAAAAAGACAATTGTAGCTTCACTCTGTGCCTGGATTCCTTGTGAAAAGGTGCACCACCCCTGTGCCATTACTGAGGTAGTCTCTTGAAAACCATGCATTTCTAAAGTGCTATCAAGAGGTAGTAATCAGAGGACTGTACCAGACTAGGCAGTCTCTGGTAGCATCTCTGACCTGAGCCCCAACAAGGCAGCAGACTTCCTTGTGGGAAGGATCTGGCCAACATATGGGGCCCTCTGTACCCCATACAAAAACCTGCGTCTATGTAGCACCAAATCCCACCTTTTTTTAAATTAAACTGGCAACCAATAAAGATTCAGAATCATGTAGAATGTTTATCAGCCTCTTAGGACTGCTAATATTCTGTTGAACCATGGAAAATTTGTGAGTTTTGTGGAGGCATTTTTGTTTGGTTGGTTGTTTTTTTTTTCTTTTTTTGGTTGATTGGTTAGTGTTTTGTTTGTATGTTTGGGGACAGTTGTTTGGGTTTTTATTTTTTTGTTGGTTGGTTTTGTTTTGTTTTCCACAAAGCTGAGTGGAGGTTGCAGGTTGAACTATGATACTTTCACAGAAATATTCAGGTTGGAAAAGACTCTCAGGATCACAAAGTTCATTTCACTGATGGCACTTTCTCATCCAGATTCAGTTTGTACATAACAGCAAATGTAATAATCACTGAGGCATTCAGGAAAAATGTCAGCTGTTTTCTGTTTTATCACTCACTTTTCTTGTCTGATCTGTCTCTCCTCTGCATTGATATCATATGTTTTCTCCCTTAGCTTAGAACAGGCAATATGGCAACGTTACCATATATTAATATAGTGCTTAGGGGAGATAACTTTACAGCTCATACCCCAGCAATTACTACTGAGTTCTCCTCAGTGGCATTACAATTACCTGAGGCTTAGTTTTATAAAACCTGAACATTAGCAGGTTACCTTTCTTACATTCAACACTTAGTACTGGGGGTAGAGTTGATCTCACCTAATTTCAGCTGTGAAAGGAAGTTAACTGCTAGGGTAGATGCCCAATTTAATCATTTGCAAATGCCATATTCATGATCCTATTAATCACAGATAAATCAGTTACAGGAAATGATAACTCAGTTATTGTCTCCAACCAACAGCAAGATCTCCTGGTTTGGTATCACTAAGAATCTTGTCATCCTGGAGATGTTCCAATGTAGCTACAAACACAAGCATACAGTCTCTTTGCAGATTATCTTTGGGACATAGGTCTCAATGCACAGAGGTTGTGTTCCATCAGAGGGTCTGTCTCTGACAGTTTCTCCTCCTCATGTACCTATCTTTAACCTATGACAGCTTAAGTAACATTCGACTTCCAATTTGTCAATAGTTAAAAACACCTAAAGTTAAGGGCTGAATTTTTTTCACTCTGAACTTTGAATGAGTGAGAAATAAATTTTGTCCCATTATGATCTCATTCTTATAACAAGAGTGACTGTTGGCATCAAGAAATAAAATAAAGTGGCAAAGATCCAATGAGAGGTAAAGGTTTAATATGCTATTCCAAACACATGGCAGAACAGCTCCAGCTGATTCATAAAATTGTATATACAGACTGAGAACAGATTTAGTTAGAGAGCCTCCTTTTTGGTCACCATGTATGAGAGCTTAGTAACATAAAAATACAAACCCTTTAAGGACGATGCAGTAGATTTAATTTTTTAATTATTCCAATTTTATATTAATTTGTTTTTAAAATACTAGTAACAATTGACAGATAAAACACTTTTAGATTAGCAAAAATATACTTCAGAAAATTAAAAGGGAAAAGTAAATTAATATCCTGAGGAGATTTCTGCTGCAGACAAAGAAAGTATGTCAACAATTTAAGTCTTACATATAGACTTTGTCATACAAGAAAGAAAGCAATAAATAGAAATTGTAAATAGCTGCTAGTCTTAATACTTATGCAGAGAGGAGGCCTTTTGGTTGACTCAGTAGAAAGAAGAATGATTATTTATCTGGGTTTACTCTCTCAAAGTGTTTACTATGGACATGTGTCCTTCCAGTTAAACATCACTGCCAAAACTCCCCATCTTCTGGAAAGCCTAGGCTCTTCAGATGAAGTTTCTTGAGCACTGAGATGCCAAGCCAACAGCAACAGCATTGAACACAGAACACATCAAATATTCTGACTTACTTAGGAACACAGTAAGCTGCTTCTTGGTATTTACTGTTGAACACTTTAGCCTTTGGAACTGCTTTAGAAAGCAAATGCTGACTATGAGATCAGCAGACAGAAGCTCACTGCCTCTTACAAGAACTCTTGTAACAAATTATCCTCTTAGATGACTTTTCCTTTGATACTGACTGCTGATGTACCACAGACCAAGTTATTGGGTAACAAAAAAGCATGGGATAAGCAAAGTTTAACAACTGACATTTCAGATAAAAATCTATTTTCTGACAATCAGCCAATTTGTAACCCTCTGAAATATCCTCTTTTCCATCTGTCATGGAGAGGGGGATTAGGGATGGAGGATGATGGTCATTAATTATGAATTATGAAAATTATTATTTATTAATTATTATAATTATGAATATTCGATAATCACCTTATATATATTGATTCAGATGCACGGTTGTAACAATATAGTCCATAATTGGTTTAGTATTTACAATTATACCCAATTAGAATATTTACAGAATCGATTTCTAATTAAGGGAACGAAAGGGGTGCAGTTCTGCCTCTTGTCCACTAGATGGAGACTAGACAAGACGGTTGCAGCTTGCAACTATGTACAGAGATATTTATAATGTTATCACGAGGCAAGTTAAGATAGAAATACCATGCGGCTATGCGCGGGCGCTTTGAATAGAATGTTACTGAGTGTTGTACACATGGAAAGATACATTCTGTCTTTCTTTCTAGCAAGGCAAGTTGCTGGGTTACCTGGCTCGCTGCTTATCTGCTTTCTGCCCGGCGCTGGTCCCATTCGGGCAGCGACTTTCTTTCTCCCCCTGACTCTGCGGGTGGGGCAAGGCTTGCTTTCTTTCTCCTCCCGCAGTCTGTGGGGTTGGAGCGGCTCCCTGAGTGAAGGATCAGCTCTGCAAGGCTGGTCTAGGGAGCGGTTCTCTGCACGGCGGGGCCGGGTCCTTTCAGGGGTCGTCCCTCGCGATTGAGTGGCAGTTTCCAGTAAGAGGGTTTTGGTGGGGGGTGCAGTGAAGCGATGCTTTCCCCCTCAGCTCTGCTCAAAGTGAGCTGATTCTGCCGAACATCAGCGACTGCTTTCCATTTAAATTACAATGCTGCAGTCTTCACCTTTGACTTCAATGGAGAACCTATCTTTTGCTCTCTCTTTCCCCCGGGGAAATCCCAAGTGCTTTGCCCTGGCACAGGGCTGTGGAGCAGCTACAGTGGGCGGCTCCCTTTTCTCTTCCACAAACGGCGGAGGCTACGCAAGATGCATTTCTGCTTATTTGGCTGCTTATGGCTGCAGCAGATCTGGACTGCCTGACTCGGGCTTAGTCCTTCCACTTCTGGGTTACAGTTTACCCTCTCTCGGGGCTTCCCTCAGTCCTTTTCACTGGGTCTGATTTTACCCTCTCTCAGGCATATGATGCTGAGATTCTGTTACAGCGAAGGGGTCTCCTTTGCAGGTTCCTCGAGCAGCTCGGTGAGCTGGCTTCTGTCCGTATGCAGAGGCGTCTAGTGCGCTTGCATGTGGGATGGAGAAAATTTGAGGTTTGCCAAGCTTCTGTGGCTCAGCCAAAGCGAGAGAAAGCAAAAGGAAAGAGCGAAGTAGTAAACAAATGGAGTAATAATTATAGATTCTCGAGGCTGGATCTGGCCAGTGGGCACGCTCGTCAACAACCTACTTCAACCTATGGAAAGGGTGAAGCTAGAATTATGCCCTTAGAAGGAAAGAGCATGAGCATGCCATGAAATGGGTGCATGTAGTTGTTTACCCCTTAAGAGACAGGTTGGCGCCTGGGCCTTTGTCCTCCTCTCCTGAAAGAAGGGTGGAAGGGGGGACCCACCAGAACATGTTGGGACAAGTTTGCTGGTATGTGGGGGCATAATTCTGGGCATATGGTGCCTTCACTACACCATCCTGCCAACTCACTTGTAAACAATCCTTTGTCATAACTGGTCCATAACCTGCTGTAACCCATATACACTTTTCTTTAGATTTTGTCAGGATTTACTTCAATAGGTAAACTTGGGGTAAAATGGGGTTGGGAGAGGAATGTAAAATTATTTATCCAAGAAGTAGTCTCTCCAATTAACCACATTCCTACAATTAATATAGTTTTATTTACTGATCTGAAATAATTTGAATCACTCATGAACTGTTATCTAGAATAATGAGTAATTTCAATTATCTTTCAGTAGAATCTAATAATATTCCTGTCATATTCATATAGTTTGTATTTAGAACAGCTGCGAAGATATGTCATGGTAGGACCAAACAGGTCCAGCACAAAACCCAGACAGGCCCTAAGACACATGTCTAGGTACGATTGCCCTCTCCCCCCTCCTTCCTGCAGAAAATCAGGGCAATCCGGGAAAAGGAGCAAAGGGGACAGGACCCTGCATGTCTGGTAAACAACTTGTTTACCAGGGTGTGATGGTTTCAAACTGTCTTTTTAATTTTTCTTTGCAAAGTTCAAGCAGAGAAAGCGAAAGAGTGTATGTAAGTCACTATTGGGCAAAATAATGATTGTTCTAAACACTTCCAAATGAGGCAACTGGAGGATAGTCTCACACATACTTCTTTGGTTTCAGCCATTGAAACTCTGTCTGGAGAGCTAAAGAACTGCATGAAAGAGCTGAAGGAGGAATTTAAAACCTCCATATCCAACTTGATGAAGGGGGATAATTCTGATTCCTCTTCCTCCAGATGGATACAAGTTTCAGCTGTCAGGAACAGACGTCTTCTGAGCAGGCCATTCCAGAATAGGTCAAACCAAAACAGACAGCAGAGGCAATCACGTGGCAGTATCTGGATAACTCTGCGTGATCAGTTTGGTGAGAACATGAACCCTAAATATCTTATGCTAATCTTGAATGTGTTGTGTCTAGGAATAGGCATATGGATATTGGTATCACTGTATCAAGAAATACATAACGAAACACCTAAGGTTACTTGCTCTTGCAACCTGTGTAGACGTAAGAGGAAGCATAGAAAAGCTCAGAGAGATTCGGATTTCGGTTGATTCTGAGTACAGTGTCCAGGACATCACAGTTAAGGTTTGTGAGAAAGCTGCCGATAGCCTTGACTCAGAGCCAGCAGTAGCTGCGGGACCTTTGCCAGAAAGTCCGGGAATCATGCCAGAATCTGAGATAACAGCCGTGACTACCCAGGCAGATGCCATTAATGACGCACAGGCAGACTTGGCACAGGCAGACACAGCTGCGCAGGCAGGCGCCATTGATGAGGCACAGTCTCCTCCTCCTCCATCTGCTGTCGTGACAGACGCAGCAGTGGCTGAAGGACCTCAAAGTGTATCTGCTGACTCTGCACAGCTTCCTTCTGTTCCTACAGATTCTGCACAGATTCCCTCTGTACCTGCTGACTCTGCACAGAATTTTCCTGTTCCTATGGATTCTGTACAGGATCCCTCTTCACCTGCAGATTCTGCACAGACTCCCTCTGCTCCTGCTAACCCAGCACAGAATCCCTCTGTACCTGCCAACTTTCCACAGAATTCCTCTGCTCCTGCTAAATCTGCTGTGAATATGAAAGCTAACCCAGTGAATTTGGTTGCCACTGTCAGCAGAAAGCGCAAAGGAGCTGCAGAAGGAGGAGCAGATGGTGCAGGAGATGGTGCAGATGGTGCAAATGGTGCAGATGGAGGTGAGGGTCCTTCTACTCGGGGTCCCTCTGTTAAGAAAGATCCTTCTGGTGAGGAAAAGAAGGTTAGCCTTAAAATTCTGGCAGATCTCTTGAGACCACACATGGAAGATGGAGATGTAGGTCAGGATGTAGACCTTGGTAAATTAACAACTGCTGGAAGTGCCTCTGAACTCAAGGAAATCACACAGAGGATTACAGTGGGAATATGGGGACAGCGACCTCAAGATGATGATGATGATGAGGATGACATACAGTCAGCTAATGCACCCAGACAGGAAATTAGACATGTGAGGAAGGATTACATCAGAGGAGATAATGAGCCAGTCCTGTCTTGGCTAGCCAGGTGTTTTGATATGAAAGACCCAGCATTGGTTGTAGGCGCCAAGTTGGCGTCCCAGTTGGGGATGCTCTCAAAGGATACCGGCATAGACAGGCATCTAGGCAAGTGCATTGGTGAAGTTTCTCTGTGGGCACGCCTCCTACTGGCAGTCTCACTGAAGCACCCAAGCAGAGATGATTTACCATGGAACCCTAAGCCTTGGATCACAATAGATGAGGGAATCAAGCATCTGAGACAATTTGTTGTGAGAGAAATAATGTATGGAGATCATAAGACTCTGAATCCTGATGAAATTCCTGTTGAAACAGGCCTTGCCAAAAAGCTCATTAAGCTTGCTCCTCCTAATTATGCTACTATTCTAGCAAGCAGGATTGTGGCAAGAAATTATGGTGGAGTGCCTCCTACTGTTGGCCATTTCACTGACCAAATGAGACAATTGGAGGATAGTCTTGCACGTACTTCTTTGGTTTCAGACATTGAAGCTCTGTCTGGAAAGATGGAGAATTGCATGAAAGAGCTGAAGGAGGAACTTAAAACCTCCATATCCAACTTAATGAAGGGGGATGATTCTGATTCCTCTTCCTCCAGATGGATACAAGTTTCAGCTGTTAGGAACAGACGTGCTCCAAGGAGGCCATTCCAGAACAAGTCAAACCAAAACAGAGAGCAGAGGCAATCACGTGGCAGTATCTGGATAACTCTGCGTGATCAGTTTGGTGAGAACATGAACAGATGGGATGGTCAACCAACTTCTGATCTTTTCAAGAGGTTACGGGAGCTGCAGAGGGGCAGATCCCGAGGTAGCAATACCAGGAGGGTAGCTGTCGCTTCCTCAGTTTCCCAGAACAACTCTGATAGCTCCAACAGTGATCCTAATTCTGGTGCTGGACGTTGTGCCAGCTGTACATGTGGAGGTAATCCCCACCATTAGGGGTGCCCTGCCTTCCGCCAGGGGGAGGTAAGGGATAATGGAGATAACAGAATCTATTGGGATGCGTACATCCAGTGGCCTGGCACTTCAAAATTTCAGAAGTACAGGGCCTTGGTTGACACAGGAGCTCAGTGCACCATAATACCATCAAATTATCAAGGGGGAGAATCTATAACTATTCAGGGAGTCACTGGTGGATCTCAAGAGTTGTTTAAGATAGAGGTTGACATAAGTTTAACTGGGAAGCAGTGGAAGAAACATACTATTGTAACAGGACCTAATGCACCTTGAATTTTGGGAATTGATTTTCTGAGAGAAGGGCGTTTCAAAGACCCTAAGGGTTACAAATGGGCTTTTGGAATAGCAACTGCAGAAATTGATGGAGGAAAATTGAAGTTGTCTATTAGGCCTGAGCTTTCAGATGAATCTGCAGTTGTGGGACATCATGACATAGAGGATGTGAAGTTGCTGGTTCCTTCTCAAACTGTGCATCACAGACAATACAGAACCAACCACGACTCTCTGGTGCCCATTCAAAACTTGATTCGTCAGTTGGAGAGTCAGAAGGTCATCAGCAAAACTCATTCACCTTTCAACAGTCCAATCTGGCCTGTATGGAAGCAGAATGGGGAATGGTGTCTGACAGTTGATTTCTGTGCCTTGAATGAAGTAACTCCACCCATGAGTGCAGCTGTGCCAGACATGATGGAACTCCAATATGAGCTGGAATGCCAGCAGGCCAAATGGTATGCTACCATAGACATTGCTAATGCTTTCTTCTCTATTCCCATAGCAGAGGATTGCAGGCCTCAGTTTGCTTTCACCTGGAGAGTCATACAATACATGTTCAATCATTTCCCCAGGGGTGGATTCACAGTTCAACCATCTGCCATGCAGTGATCCATGATGCTTTGGAGAAAGGTGGAGCTCCAGAACACATTCAGTTCATCGATGACATCATCGTCTGGGGTGAGACTGCTGAAGAAGTCTTCGAGAAAGGTAACAAAATCATTGACATTCTCTTGCAAGCTGGTTTCGCTATCAAGCGAGACAAGGTGAAAGGACCTGCCAGAGAAATCCAGTTTCTGGCAGTGCGGTGGCAAGATGGTCGCCGTCACATCCCAATGGATGTGATAAACAGAGTCTCCACCATGGCAAATCCCATCAACAAGAAAGAAACTCTGCGCTTCCTAGGCATAGTGGGATTTTGGAGACTGCACATTCCTGGATACAGTCAGATTGTGAAACCTCTCTATGATGTGACTCGAAAGAGAAACAGTTTCCAATGGGGTCCTGAGCAACAAGCAGCCTTTGACCAGATCAAGCGAGAGGTAGTCCAAGCAATGGGTCTGGGACCTGTCCGAACTGGTCCAGACATTAAGAACATTCTGCACAAGTGACAATGGTCCAACCTGGTGCTTATGGCAAAGAGCTCCAGGGGAGACACGAGGACATCCTCTTGGTTTCTGGGGTCGTGGCTACAGAGGCTCAGAAGCAGCCAGGTGGAAAGGGACCTGGGGGTACTGGTTGACAGCCACCTGAACATGAGCCAGCAGTGTCAAGAGAGCCAATGGCATCCTGGCCTGCATCAGGCATAGTTTGGCCAGCAGGAGCAGGGAGGTCATTGTACCCCTGTACACAGCACTGGGTAGGCCACACCTTGAGTACTGTGTCCAGTTCTGGGCCCCTCAGTTTAGGAAAGATGTTGAATTGCTGGAGCATGTCCAGAGAAGGGCAACGAGGCTGGTGAGAGGCCTTGAGCACAAGCCCTATGAGGAGCGGCTGAGGGAGCTGGGACTGTTGAGCCTGGAGAAGAGAAGGCTCAGGGGAGACCTCATTGCTGTCTACAACTACCTGAAGGGAGGTTGTAGCCAGGAGGGGGTTGGTCTCTTCTCCCAGGCAACCAGCACCAGAACAAGAGGACACAGTCTCAAGCTGCGCCAGGGGAGGTTTAGGCTGGAGGTGAGGAGAAAGTTCTTCACAGAGAGAGTGGTTGGCCATTGGAATGGGCTGCCCAGGGAGGTGGTGGAGTCACCATCCCTGGAGGTGTTCAAGAGGGGATTGGACGTGGCACTTGGTGCCATGGTTTAGATAGGCATGAGGAGTAGGGTGACAGGTTGGACACGATGATCCTTGAGGTCTCTTCCAGCCTTCTTGATTCTATGATATTCTATTCTATTCTACACACTCCAACAGAGAAAGAGATTTTAGCTGCTTATGAAGGAGTGAAAGCTGCTTCTGAAGTGATCAGAACTGAGTGACAACTTCTTCTAGCTCCTAGATTACCAGTTCTGAATTGGATGCTCAAAGGCAAAGGTTCTTCACCACGTCATGCAGCAGATGCTACCTGGTCTAAGTGGATGGCTCTGATAACACAGAGAGCTCGAATGGGAAATCTCAAAAGGCCTGGTTTGGTGGAGGTGATCACAAACTGGCCAGAAGGCACAAGCTGTGCAAAACCTCCAGAGGAGAGAGTAACTCATGCTGAGGAAGCCTCATCTACTCATCACAGAGTAATGTATCCACAGGATCATGGGATCACAGGATGTTATGGGTTGGAAGGGAACTCTGAATATCATCGAGTCCAACCCCCCTACCAGAGCAGGACCTATCTAGTACAGGTTGCACAGGAATGCATCCAGATAGGTATTGAAAGTCTCCAGAGAAGGAGACTCCACAACCTCTCTGGGTAGCCTGTGTTAGTGCTCTGTGGCCCTCACAGTGAAGAAGTTCCTGCTTATGTTGAGGTGGAACCTCCTGTGTTGTAGTTTATATCCATTACCACTAGTCTTATCATAGGGTGCATTCTCTTCTCCAGAATAAGAAGCCCCAGGTCTCTCAACCTCTGCTCATAGGGCACATGCTCCAGTCTCTCAATCACCCTCATAGTCCTCTGTTGGACTCTCTCAAGTAGACATGTCCATCTTGAACTGGGGAGCACAAAACTGGATGCAATATTCCAGGTGTGTCCTCACCAGGGCAGAAGAGACAGGGAGGAGAACCTCCCTCGATCTGCTGGACACACTCCTCTTAATGCACCCCAGGATCCCATTGGCCTTCTTGGCCATGAGGGCACACTGCTGACCCATGGACCAGGGAGTCCACCAGGACTCCCAGGTCCTTCCCCACAGGGCTGCTTTCTAGCAGATCACCTCCTAACCTGTACTCCTAAATGCAGTTTATTATTCCTTCCCAGGTGCAGGACTCTACACATATCCTTGTTGAACCTCATTAGGTTCCTCTCTGCCCAGCTCTCCAGTCTGTGAGAGTTTCACTGAATGACTGCAACCCCTTCAGGTGTATCATCCAAGCCTCCCAGTTTGGTATCATCAGCAAACTTTCTGAGCAGACACTTTGTCACTCTGTCCCGTCATCAGTGTCATTGATGAAGATGTTGAACAGGAACGGATCCAACACTGATCTCTGGGGGACTCCACTATTTACAGCTCTCCAGATGGACTTGGCACCACTGGCCACCACTCTTTGGACTCTATTTTGTAACCAGTTCCTAATCCATCTCACTGTCTGTTCTTCTATTCCATACTTTAAGCTTACTCACAAGGATGTTGTGGGAGACAATGTCAAAAGCCTTACTAAGGTGAAGGTAGACTACATCCACTGGTCTCCCTGCATCTACCCATTCAGTTATGACATCACGGAAGGCTATCAGATCAGTCAAGCATGATTTCCCCTTGGTAAATCCATGCTGACTGCTCCTAATCATCTTCATCTCTTCCAAGTATCTAGAGATGACCTTCAGAATGAGCAGCTCCATCATTTTTCCAGGGATGGAGGTGAGGATGGAGGAACCTCTTTCTTGCCCTTTTTGAAGACATTGGCTTTCCTCCAGTCCTCCTCTTCTGTCTGCCAGGATTTTGCAAAAATGATGGAGAGTGGTAGAGCAACAACATCAACCAGCTCTCTCAACACTTTTGGGTACATCTTAACAGGCCCCTTGGACTTGTGAATATTCAGTTTATGTAACTGATCCCTAACCCAGTCTTCATTGACTAGTGGAGAGTCTTCCCTCCTTCAGTCTTCTTCTCCTTCATCCAGGGTCTGGACTTCATAAGGGAGTTCAATCTTAGGAGTAAAAACTGAAGCAAAGAAGGCATTCATCAACTCTGCCTTCTCTGCTTCCTCAGTTTTCAGGGCTGCCTCCTTTTTCAGCAGTGAGCCCATACGTTCTTTATCCTTCCTTTTCCAACTGATATATTTGAAGCCCTCTTGTTCTCTTTTACTTCCTTTGCCAGTTTTAGTTCCATGAGGGCTTTGGCCTTCCTTGTTGCTTTCCTACATGCCCTAACAACTACTCTATACTTCTCCCATCTGGCAAGCCCCTTCTTCCATGAACTGTAAGTATCCTTCTTCCCCGAGATCTTCTTTCAGAAGCATCTTGCTCATCCATACAGATCTCCTGGCACATCTGCCCCATTTTTCACTCAAGGGAACACACCTATTTTGGACTTGGAGGAAGTGGCATTTGAAAGTTGCCCAACTTTCTTGGGCTCCTTTACCATCCAGAGTCTTAGCCCATGAGATTCCTTCAAGTATATCTCTGAAGAATACAAAGTTAGCCCTGCAAAAGTCCAGGGCTGTAATCCTACTTACTGCTCTACTTTTACCTTGTGTAATACTGAACTCCACCATGTCATGATCACTGTTGCCAAAGTTGTTCCCAACCTTAATGTCCCCAACCAGTTCTTCTATATTAGTTAATACAAGGTCCAGCAGTGTGCCTCTCCTTGTTGGCTCCTCCACCACCTCCTCCACCACCAAGGAGTTATCATTGACACTGATATAGACAGACACACTGCAAGAGCCTTTTGGACTGGCTGTGCCTGGCTGTGTGGGTTTTCCAGCAAATGTCAGGGTGATTGAAGTCACTCATTAGTACCAAGGAGTGTGTACTAGAGGCTGCCTCCATCTCACTGTAGAAGGCCTCATCAGCATCTTCTGCTTGATTTGGTGGTCTATAGTCAACCCCCACAACAGTTTCATCTACCTGCCTGTATCCCTTAATTCTTACCCACAAGCTTTCCACCTGTTCTACCTTCCCCTTGATAGAACTTGGCACATTCCATTTATTCTTGCGCATAGAGAGGAACACCAACACCTTGCCTTGTTGGTCTATCTTTCCTGAACAATACATAGCTGTCCATGACAACACTCCAGTCATGGGAGCTATCCCACCACGTTTCACTCATTCAGGTGAGTTTTGAATGTTTCAGAAAAAGGAGACCCCACAACCTCTCTGGGTGCCCTGTTCAAGTGTTCCATGACCCTCACAGTGAAAAAGTTTTCCCTTATGTTCACATGGAACCTCCTATGCTCCAGCTTGCACACATTGCCCCTTGTCCTACCATTGCACATCACTGAGAAGAGCCTGGCTCTGTCCTCCCTACACTCACCCTTCACATACTGTAAAGAGCGGTCCAAAGAGCCTCATCATTCTCACCAGGAATCAGGACCCTAAGGAGAAGGACTGAAATTCAGGCTAACATCTTAGCATGAGTACTGCAGCAGCCTACTACATAATAAGTTACTGATTAAGTCACTGAGCCTGTGCACTGGATTGTGGTCTCCATGGTTTTCCAGGCACGGGTTCCATGGGAGAGACCTAGATGGTACCAACAGCCTGTACCTGCAAGTATGATGGACAACCCTGCTGTTTGCAATTGTGGCTTTGGAACGGAGAAATGGAACTGCAGTCAAGAGAGACTGATGCCCTGGCGATGCCAAGGGAACCATGAACTTTAATGAACTCTGCTCATTATAACATCATATTAATATGAAAACACCTCCTGGGTGAGGCTACCTGTCTCCAAGGCAGACCACGCCTTGGACACACCTTCTTGGGCCCAGACCACACCTCGGTCACTCCTCTTTGGGCATGCATGGAAATCCTACTTGTGGGGGCACAAGGGGTGGAGAGAGGCAGAGTTCAGACGTCAAAAGGTGTAAAGTTGATTATAAAAGATGTCTTCCTAGCAACGGGAACAGGGAGTTTTCCCTGGGAGTTCTGTGTGTTTTCGTGTCTGTGTGTGTGTGTGTGAGAGTGTAACCTGAAGAATTCTGAAGGAGTTTTTAAGAAGTAACAAGACTTAGAAGAAGACTTCAAAGGAAAGCTCTCCCTACTAAGATCAAGAAGGACCAGCAGGACTGGACCTGGGACCAGAGAATTGTCTTTGGACTCTTGCATTGTTGGTAGCTATAGACCTCTTTCCCTTTCCTCTCTTCACTTCACTGTACCTTTCCCCTTTCTCACCTCATTTTCTCTACCTCCTATGGATAAACAATAAAGTTTTGCTGCTGATTGAAGTGAGCCCCGTGGCATGAGTTGCCTGAGTTTTTTGCACTTTGAGACCACGGTAACGAACCATCATGAGTCCATTGTTTGGACCATGACACATACTTACATTAATGAGCATCAATGAGGTCACCCCACAATTTTTCTCAAAGCTAAAAGAACCCAGCTCCCTCAGCCTTTCTTCATAAAGGAGACTTTCATTCCCTTAATCATAGTTGTGGCTCTGCACTGGACTCTTTCAAGCAGTTCCCTGTCCTTCATGATGGGAGAGGCCCAGAATTTGACGAAATACTCCAGATGAGGCCTCATCAGGGCAGAACAGAGCGGGAGGAGAACCTCTCTCCACTGACTAACCGCATCCCTTCTAATACACCCCAGGATTTCATTAGCCTTCTTGGCCACAAGGGCATATTGCTGGCTCTTGGTAATCTTGTCCATCAGGATTCCCAGGTGTGCCCTCAACCTATACAACTACATGGGACTGTTCTTTCCCAGATGCAAGGCTCTACACTTGTCCTTGTTGAATTTCATTAAATTTCTCCCTGTCCAACTCTCCAGCCTGTCCAGGTCTCACTCAATGGCAGTACAGCCTTCAGGTGTGTCAGCGACTCCTCCTACTTTTGTGACAGTGCACTCTGTACCTTCATCCAGGTTGATGAACATATTGAATAGTACTGATCCCTGAGGGACTCCACTAGATGTAGGAGTCTAAGTAGATTCTCTTCCATTGGCCACAACTCTTTGACTTCTTTCCTTCAACCAGCTGACAGTCCACCTCACTACACAACCCTCCAGACCACATTTCCTCATTTTACCTGCAAGGATACTGTGGGAGACGGTTTCAAACCCTTTCCTGAGACCAAGGTAAACCACATCTACTGCACTACCATCATCTATCCACCTGGTTATGTCCTCATAACAGGCTATCAGGTTGGTTAAATATGACTTCCCCTTGTTGACCATGTTGACTGCTCCCAATGACCTTCTTACCTTAGATAATCCTAGAGACAGCACTGAGGATAAGTTGTTCCATCATCTTTCCATGGATGGAGGTAAGGCTGACTGGTCTATAGTTACCTGAATCCTCCTTCTTGTCCTTTTTGAAGACTGTTCCCCACAACTTACCAAAGAGGAGAGTGGCCTGGGAATGACTTCTGTCAGCTGCCTCAACACCTGCAGATGTATGCCATAAAGAGCCATGGATATATGGATGTCCAGATTGCTTAACTGATCCCTAACTCAGTCCTCATCAACCAAGATAAACTCTTCCTTTATCCTCACTTGCTCTGGGGCTTCAGAGGTCTGGGGCTCCTGAGGACAGTCTCCAGCAGCATAGCCAGAGACAAAGAAGGCATTCAGTAACTCCACATTCTTTATGTCTTTGGTCACCAGGGCACCCATGTCATTCAGCAGTAGGACTGCATTGCCTCTAGTGTTAGTTTAAAGAAGCCTTTTCTATTGTCCTTGACCTTTCTTGCAAGGCTTAATTCCAAAGAGGCCTTAGTCTTCCTAGTTGCCTCCTTGCCTTCTTTGACAAGAGTCTTACATTCCTATGTAATGGTTTAGCCCAAGGATGAACCTGCTGGGTCCCCTAACACAGAAGTGAGGGAAATACAACACACAAAAACTAGGGGTTGAGACTTATCTCAGTTTACAAAATAAATATTCAGTTTACTAAATAAATGAGATAACATGAATACACAATTACCTTAGTTAATAATCTAACTTAATAATACAATTCACAATGACTTTATTTTAGCCTATTTGCAGAATAGGCACAGTGAAATACAGAAAAAAAAAATAAGACATAAAAGAAAACCAGAGTGCTACCCCATTCCCACTTGTCTCACTGCCATACCCACAGAAAAAACAGCACCCAAAAACCCGGAACCCAGAAGCAGCAACTAGAACAGGAAGCCTCTCCTGTTACAAACTGAACCTCAAGCTCCATAGTACTTTGCTCCAGCCAGTACTTTCACTTTTGAAGCTGGCATGACTGCAGCATGTATGAATGACTGCAGCATGTATGATTAACAACAGCAGATGGTATGGGTTGCCTATCATCCACATTCCCTTCTACAGTCAGCTGGAGGTAGCCTTCTTCATTAAAATGCAATCAGTTTATTAGCATTGGGCTTTTGGACCCAAATTCTGGTATGGATTATACTAAAATTAATTTTAAATAAATCATGGATAACTAAAGTTAATACAAATACACACAAATATAATTGAAGGTGAAGTTTAACTGCCCAAACAGGTTTGCTCACCCTCTGAATTCTAGCTGTCTCTCCAGATCCTTCATTAGGTATGATCTAACTGGCAAAATCCCATGAAAAGACTGTAAATAAAGCATGTGGAGGAGGTGACTTCTTAAATGGTTATACCTGCCAAAACTTGAGTATACTCCAATTTGGAGTAAAGCTTATTATCTTGAAGTTTTGTTTCCAATAGAAAAAATAATGTTCCACCCCACATAATTTAAATTTATCATAGTGATTGTTGTGTAAAAAGAGGTGTTATATTTTTTCTTTGCTATTATAAGTTCAATTCAACTCTAAAAGTAATCACCTTTTATAATAAGACATTTGATTTGGTCTCAGAAAAAAAATGGATAGGGAGAGTAATTCTGGCTAGAGAATATTTCAAAAGAATACACACAGTAAGTTCAGAGCTTTTTCCTACCACTTAATTTACCAACATACTGAGCTGGATCTTCCTTCAGTCTTCTGCTGCCAATCCTGAAGGAAGCCTAGTGCTGAAATCTTAGAAATCACTTGTGATTTTTGCTTCATTTTTACTTTCAGGCAGTGTCTGAGAGCAACAAGATACTTTTTCAGAAAACAATGTTTCCATTTCAACATAAGAAATACCAAACTATCAAGAATGCAGTAGGAATGTAATTGCTATATTGAGGTAAAAAAATACTGAAATCATTGAAGTAATTTTGTAGTTGTTGAGTGTTTAAATATCAATTACTTCTTAACCACCTTAAGTATCTTGGATAGTTTAAAGAATTACCACTTTACCAGCCCTAAGCTACTTGAATTCAGGGTGGTCACCTCACTATAACTTACCATAAGGTAACTGCTGTTCAGCGGTTCAGGGGCTAGTTATTAAGTCCCAGTGACAGAAGTAAATCTGTTTCAAAACTTTCACAGCTGAGGATTTGTGTCTTTTGTAACTAAAACCATGATATCTAAGACCTCTTTTACTTTGATTCATGATCTTGTAATTTTCTCAGAAATATTTGCTGTAAAAAAAAAATCAAAACTGACTTTAAAATATCTGTAAATTAAAAGTACATTGAAATAAGGTTCTGACTCTTGTTTAAACAATAACTTGATTTAGTGTAATTAAATAATTTTCTTTTCAGAAGGCTTCCAGTATCAGATGATTGTCATGATAATGGTTCATTGAACCTTTGTGCCAGAAATCTAAATTCAGCATGAGTCTTTTTGTTACATTACAAGAACAGAAAATGTTGTTACATTACAAGAGCAGAAAAACTTGGAAAGCCAAAATACTCCTTCCCCTGTTTTCTATATTTTATTTGTCATCCTGGAACATCCCACACGATATTCCTTTCTTTGACTAGTTGTTTGTTGTTTTTTGGGGTTTTTGTTTTTTTTTTTTTCCAAAAGACTATGTTTATGTAGTAAAAAAAATATTGAAAATACTGCATTCTTCAATGACCTGTATGCTAACTATTACAACCTCATTTATCTCCTATGCTTTAAGGAGAGGAAGAAATAGAGTCTGTGTTTCATAAAGTAGGATGATAAATGGATTTCAAAGAAATCTGAACAAACCATACACTTTCAATTTGTTGTGCTAGATACTGTTTGTACTTTACTGCAAGCTTTTTCAGTTTCATCAGACTAAGTGAACCATAAGATGTTCACACTTGGGAATGAATGGAGATGCAAAAGAAAAAAATATAAATCTTGGCCAAAGTTAGCTCTCTCTTTGCTCATCCTAGTTACATTAAAAATGTTCAATTTCACTGTAAATAGTGAAAACCAAAAATTGTCAGCCTGAAAACACACATTCTGTATTTTCTGCAGGCTCAGGTGTGTGATAACAATAACCTCAGGCCAATAATATATTCACTTCAGCTTCTTTCTTTAGGCACTAACTAACTAAACCCACTGAAACAAGTAGAACTACTCGAATAATTAACGCCTTAGTGGCATACATCCAGTATACAGTAGTCATCTTTCATTATATGCTAGCTAAAGGAATATGCATACCACCTTATCTCTACCTAAATTATAATGTTAGCTTGATTAACCTAAAAATAATTAATTTTGTTGTGAGCAGAACGAAATAAGATGTAGGAGTATTAGTGAAGACATGCATTGATACAGGGCTATATATGAAAATTTTCTATTTAAATATCTGCCTCTTTGTTTGATCTTCAAGTCTAATTATTCCACCTACCAAAAACCCAGAAAACATTTGGCTTTGTAGTTTAATAAGTCTCCTGACATCTCAGCATTCTGGACATGGAAAAAAATGCATTTAAAATATACACAAGTTATTTCAAGTTAGTTGAAGCTAAATATTAGTGCCTTAATGAGTTGTATTTGCTTCAGTTTCAAAATACATAGGTATTCAAATTACATAGCTTCAGGATATGTGCACAGTGCTTCCTTTATCAAAGTTACTGAGCTTCCAAAGTGGGTTCTTTGGAGCAAAACTCATACATACATATCTGCCCTTTGGAGTTTTGTCATGGATCCTCTGGCATTTCCTCAGCTATGAACTGTCCTAAAAGCATATCTAACATTTCTTCTAGTGAAGAACATCTCACAGATTCTTCAAATGGGCAACAGTTCATTTCACAATTGGCTATGACAATTGACAAAGGGATTCTGCCAAAACTTGTGAGATTCCATGCATGTACAGGTAACCTGGAATTGCTTAGGTGGTTTGTGTTATTATTTGACTCATTCTTCACTGTCAGTGATATTCAATATTCCAGAACATGCTGCTTTGAGAAACTGATCTATAAAAATGAGCATGTTGCAGGTGTTTTGCATAAAGCTGTACCAGCTTGTTCATGGAAAGTAATTACTTAGGATTCACATGTCCACTGAACCAGTTTAAATATAACTCCTTGGTGTGTTTTTACAATGTATTTACATACTATAGCACACTACATTGCTATTACAAAATACATTCGGAAACAAGTTTTGTCAATGAAGAAGGCTCTTGCTTATCCACCCTAAAACAAGTTAAAAAGATTTTTTAAAATATAGTGTCTAGAAATTACATCTCTGAACCATAGGTTTAATTTCAAATTGCAGCAACAGCCTAGAAAGGTAATTCTGAAGACATTTTAGTTTTTACAACTGTTTTTCAGTGTGACTCAGGAAATAAAACAGAGTAGTTTATTGGAGTCTATGAGCCTGAACTAAGACATTGGAGAATACAGACCTCTGACAGTCTCCTGGACCAGGACATACTAAAAGCTAACCATCTTATCATCTGTATACCATAATCTGAGCTCTTCTATCCCTGATTCATCTAATTCTGTGCTATATTTAGACTATATACTAAAGAACAATGATAGTACATCAAGCATAGCCTTAGGAACTCATTCATAGACATATGGTGCTCTGTAGAAGAAAGGAATAGAACTGTTCCCCATCATCTGCATTAAGAGAACATGATAAGAAGGAAGTTCTGAACCACAATATACTATTCAGAACCTATTACGTGCAAATAGTGCATGTGTCAGAACAGGGCAATGCAGTTGGTCTTTTCATCATTTCTTGTCTAGTGATAACTCTAATCACTAAGCAATCACCAATAACTTGAGCATGCTGTTCTCAGTCACCTTCTATGAAACATTAAGCACAAAGCAGAGTCCTACACAAAAACCCTTGCCCCTGCCACTAACCTATGAAAAATGTAAGTTCATTATTTTAATTGTGTGTTCAGGCTAGTCAGTGGACATGCAGCTCACAGAAAACAAAACAAGCAAAAACAACAACAAAAAAAGAAAGGAAAGACAACAAGATAAAGATGGTCAAATAAATGAAGAAAAAGTCATGGCCAAAAGAAAAGCAAAATAAGGATTTAATTGCTACTTCCCAGTGGCAGGCCACTTCCTGAAAAGCAGGGATCATCACATCATTGGGGTAAACAAATGCTATAATGATGAACCCATTTCTACATTTTCCACCAGCTTTATTGCAGAACACAGCCTTCACATCACATGGCATATCCCTTTGGTCACTTTGGGTCAGCTCTTCCAAATGTGTCCTTTTCCAATATCTTGTGCACCCCCAGCCTACTCACTGACAGTGAGTGGGAGAAAGAGCGCCTCAGTGTTTTGCAGGCACTGGTCAGCTACAGCTGAAACACTGGTATGTTATCAACTTTAGTTTACACACAGATCAAAAGCAACAACATACGTATTGTCTGCTATGAAGAACATTAATGCCATCCCAGCCAGACCCAGCACATATTGCAGACACACTGAAGCAGTTAGGACAGAGAAGGGCTGTACTGGCTTTAGTAGAAGCAAAAAAAACCCCCAAAAAAACCTTATACAATTCATTTAAATATGAAATGAGAGAGAGATGATGATGATTGGAGAGTTGAAAAATGTAATAACTACACAGATTGATATTCTAATGTCTTCAGACCATTAAAATAAACCTGTTGGACAAGGCTAAGTTTGGAAGCTGTTAGATGTCCAAGGCACTGAGAAACAGAAGCAAGCAAGACACACTACTGAAGTCTCCAAACCCCAGATGCCTGCTGCTTTTGGAGAATGCTTTCACAAGTTTTTCACATAAAAAAGTCTGATACTATGACTTGTATGGCAAGTACTCAAACAAATCATAATAAATTTAAGATTATGAAAATGAAAAGCCTAAGACAGGCTTTTCAAAAAGAAGTAAAAAAAAAGTTAATTAAAAGAGTTTTAATTCTACAACTTAATCTTTCATCATCATAGTTGTAGATTTAACTTGCTATAGATGTGCATTTAAAATTGTACCATATCCACATTTTCACCTCACTCTAGCTGCTTTCTTCACTGGTGCTCCTTCTCTCCCTCCCCTTACAGCCAGTGGGCTTCTCGGTAGTCAAAGAGACATCCAGCACAGTGCTCTGGAAGACCCGCAGAGAGGAAATAGACGCCATGTAATGCCTCAGGCACCCAGCCAAAGTTCAAGGCTACTTGAGATAGAGCAGACATTCGAGGGCTGAGAGGCAGAATTTGCTGGAAATGGGTCATCTCAGGTCAGTTAAAGTTTTAGCCTGGTTTTGAACTGAAGATCCTAGGAGAGAACTGAGAAGCAAGCTGTGAACCAAGTCTTATTAAGACTTGCAGAAAGGCAAACAGAAAACTATTCCTAATTAAATAATAGGAACTCTTTTTAATGATGTGCCCATATGTTGCTGCATAGATCATCTATTAATAAGTAAAAATGCTCTCTGGGATTTGAGCTTATAAACAACATCAGGAACCTATTTATTAATGAAGATAAGTCAAACAGAATTTATCAAAGTCAGGTCATATAAGGTGAAAATCATTATAATGGTAGCAGTACTATTCTTCTCAGGCTGCATGCCAAGATGTTTCCAGGTGAAGACAAGATGAGAAGACTCTTATTGCTAAAGGCAAAAGCATTTATTGCCTAAGCAACTAAGCAAAGCACTAAGCACCAGCAAAGCAAAGGCAAAAGCCTGAGCATAAGCAAAGCCTCCTACTGTGTTACATAGTCAACTTCTATACTTTTCTAATAGAGAGCTGTCACATCTCAATTAGCTATCCTTCCACTGACATGGGTCCAAGCAAAGCACGCAATAGGTTAATACTGACAAACAAGCTTCTTAACATATCCAGTCAATTTCTGCCTACTGTTTCTCTTCAGTTACAAGGTGTTTACATTCTTTCCAACTAAAAGACAAAACATAGCCTTCTCAGAAATTGTTCAAAGTTTGCTCTCTTCCTACAAACCATGATAATGTTTAGGCAATAGTTACATGAAAGCCTTTGTTATTTTTTCTATACTTGAAGGGGATGTGCTCAAAGGATTCATCTGGAGTTCCAAATACCAGGACACAGATGTTACAGGGTAACAGTAGTGATAAAAAAGTGCCATCTACTTCTGAAAAGCATGTTATATTTTTTCAGTCTTTAACAGCTTTGTAGGAGTTCATCCGAGCACTAACACCACTCCAGTTTTTCTGACTAAAGTCACAATTCTTTGTAAAGGGATCATCTACAAAGCAGAGGCCCAGTTCCCAACCTCAGTTCACTTCAGGACAACTGCAAACTCAGTCATGTGCTCATGAGTAATCTGAACATAATCACATGAAGGCAATGCAGACTTTCAAACTGTGCATCTGATGTCATAAATTAAACCTAATTTACTACCAGATGAAGAAAGAGTGAGCTGAGGTCAAACATAGTTTTCACTTTCACCAGAAATTACTTACTTTCCTAATCCTCAGCACCCTGTGAAGAGGCCCTCTTTTTTTCCCCTCAGCATTTATCCCTTCTTCTCCAGGAACATTATAACTTGCTGTCTTTGAAAAATATGCACTGATGTGTTATTGGCAAGATCAAAATTAACATTTAGAAATATAAACCCCACTTTAAATGGAGTTTAAAGTAGTAATACTGATGGGTTTGTGACTACTGACAGGGTAAAGCTCTTCTTGGGCAAACCTAGTTCTGCTTTACAGATTTATACTTCAGCCAAAGCACAACATTTGTGCATTTTCTCAGCCATCAGTGGTAAGTTTCCTATTCCTTTTACAGTAGTTCTAATAGATGACATTTCCTGCCCCAAAGGAAAATATCCTATCCCTCCAAACCTATGGCATAATAACACAATGTTGATGACAGAAAAAGAAATATCCCTATTTCCAGGAAAACACCTACTTTACTCAAGTCAGTCATGTTCTTACAGCTGGAGGAACTGAAAATGAAAAATCCTTGCACTTGATGGCAGTTATCATAAACACTAGCAAAATATGGGTATCTTTGTCTGGTAGTGCTTAGAATACGTGCAACTACTTCCTAGGTTACAGGACAGAGTGCTTGAAGCCAGTAAATACCTAGGTCAATTTGACAGCTGAATGTGGAGGTTCTAATCAATTCCTTTGCATTAAATCATCAATTAAAATCGTCTATCTCGTTACTGTGTCCCCCATTAACATACAGGGACCAAAAAAGGCCACAAGGGCACATTGCTGTCCTATGAAAATGTACTGTCCATTAGGATATCAAGGCCTTTCTCCTTGGAGCTGCTTTCTAGCAGAACGATCCCTAGTCTGTACTGGTGCCTGGTATTATTCCTCCCCATATGCAGAACTCTGTCCTCATTCAACTTTATGAAGTTCCCCTTCACCAAGCTCTCCAGCCTGTCCAGAACAAGCTGCACCATGTATAAATGCTGTTACATTATCTGTCAATGCAAAGAAACGCTAAGAATGCATTCTTAAAGTTCCTATATGCCAAAAATCTTGGTGTACTTGATTAGCCCCAGTTTGTAGTTCATTGTGGAGAAAACAGGATATAAAATGTGTACTCACAGTTGTAACAGGATGATTCATCCCATTCCTCCTGAGTCTAGCTGCCGAGTTGAGATGGAAATGGCAGAAAATAGAGACAATTCTATATTATTTTTTGTTTTCACTATTCAAGGGGCTTTAAATCATGCCTCACACCTGTTGAAATTTCCTACTCTTTCTGCAGCTCATACTGAATACCAGTCCCAGCTCTTCTCAAATGCCTCTTCCATTAGAAGATTACATCACATGGCTCTAAAAGATCATTCATTTCAAGCTTAATTTCTATTATTTTTTAAAAGAGGTCCATGATGCCCTCACAAAGGCAGAGAAAGGTAATAAAGAACTAACAATAAAAAAAATTGCACAGCTCTTACTTCATCACACAGTCTGAAGAATACTCTGCACATTTATTAAATACCAGGTTTTACTCATGGGAAATCTACAGAAAAAAAAATAAAGGTAAAAGATGTTCTGCCATTCTGTTTCTCCAAATAAATCAACATTAGCATTTATAAAACAAGAACAGCTATTAACTACCTTCATCTAACATGGAAATTAGTCTTACGCGTAGGCAGATTTTCACCCCTTTTCTTATAGTTTGCTCATATCAACTACTGGGAACTAAACCCTGGCAAACTTCCCTTGGAGAAAATCTTTTATCTGAACAGCTGCAGCTGCTGTAGGTTTAGTCGGTTTCTCCACAGCATTCTCATCTTAACCCCTTGCAGAGCAACCTACTACCTAGGATATATAGCATGAACCCATTCCAAACTGTGGACCTTCTTTTGTCCTCTGTTCCTCTGTAGGTGGGGAAGATATTCCCATGGGGATGTCATGGTATAATGCTTACAGTACATCAATGTTCTGAACCCAAGGTCGAGCTCATTACAGGTTGTGCTGCTCTTCTATCTGTATCAAGAGGTTTGCTGGAAAAGGACAGCTGTACTCTACAACATACTTCGTAGACCTGTTGCTAACTATCTCAAAATCTAGGTTTAATTTTTAAGTAGCTCAAGACGAAATTCCTATTAAAGTATTGTGCCTAACAGTTTCATAAAAAACATGTAAGAAATAGCATAAAGACACAAGATTGAACAAAACATTCAGTCTTACTCTAGTTATCTATTTGTGGAATAGCTACAATGAAGGGTGAAACAGTGCTAACAATAGACTTAATCAAAACACATTGTCAATAACACTGTAGTTAGTCTGTTAATAAAACCTGAATTACAAATGTGCCATCAGGTCTTCTCACAGAAGCACTGCATCAGCATCAAATGATGGTTACTTGAAGTGCTTCTTTTTAGTTTGCAAGACCAAAGTATGTTTTTAGTGGGTTGGCTCTGTTGCAGGAATTAAAAAAGGAAATTAGCTGATGTGTGGCATGCACTCTGTGTTTAAAAGGAGTGAAACTGTTTCTTATATAGAGGACAAACTTTCCACAGACAGAGGTAACTGACTATGGCTTGCTTATTTATATGGTTTTCATATGAAATTCCAGATGTTTCAACATTGCTGTGCTTTGTTAAAAACTGATGTCAAATATCAACTCCACCACCATACAATTTGCATGCATATACAAAGGAAGAGAACAAATGGGTAGTGTTGTCAATTACAGAAATCAGCATGCACATAGAAGATAATCTGATTCAGATTTATGCAGTGATAATTTATGAGTTTCTCACGCTGTCTCCCAGTGGAAAGTTTCATTGTATCTCATACAATAATGCAACTGAAATACCAGCAGCAAGACAGCCTTGTTCTTTGTGCAGCCTCTCACTTCCAGATGAAGTACATGGTCTTTTCTCTAGTAGCTCTTCACCCACACAGCAGAGTGCTGTTGTGGAAGGCCAGAAGAAATTAAATGCCCCCATGGTGCTTTTATCCTATCCCAGCACAAAATTTGTATTGATTTTAAATGTTTATTTCACATACAGTTTTTAACTGCATTCCTTGTGAAGCTTTGAAGTTTAGTTCATCTACTCAATTTTTGGTTTGCTTTGATTCGACAGTCTGCAGCCTGGCAATTTAATGCCCCTTCATCTTTTAATGTGTTTCAGGAGCTTGTTTATATTTTTATGTGTAAACAAATGTGTTCATTAAAGTAGGTGAAGAAGTGTTTTGTTTTTCTAACAGCTGAGTTTTATGTAGGGTAGACCCTCTAAAATAACAGAGTTCACTTTTTCCATAGATCTGAAGTAATAAAGATTTTATAAATCAGCAGAGTAATACCACCACAAGTCCCCCACCTGTCAGACACAGGGCTTAACAATAAAATATTATTTATACAAACCCAATGTGCTAAAAGATATTTCAGAAAAGAGGTAACTTCAAGACTAACTATTTTCTCTGCTTAAAAATACAGTAAAACCTGATAATTTTATAATTCCTGGCAAGAGCTGTCTCTAAGAATGTTATGTCTAAGATGAAGACGAGACCTAAGATGAAGACAAGACCTAAGATGAAGGCTTAAAATGTAAACCCAAGCACATTCTACTTTTCTGTTCTTATACAAAGGTACTTTTAAATTATTTTTTATTATTATGAGCCAAATAAAACTGTATTTTAACATCAGAAAAAGATTCAGTTATTTTCAGTGAAAAAGGTCACTGTATTCCACTATTTCAGTCTGCAACCAAAACTTCAGAAGTTCAAGGTCAGCAGTGGGAAAAGGCATAATATATAATGGAACTGTAAGAATGTTCTTGCTGTAGTGACAACACAAACAGAAATGAGGCACTGATCAACACTTTCAGAATAAGATTTCTGTCCAAAGTACATAGAAGGCTGTCTTACCACCGGGGCACTCTGAGAAAGATGACAGCCTGAGCAGCCACTGCTTACAGTAGCCACACAACAAAAGCATTACTGCAACTAGCAGCAGCAGTACCTTGTGGTCACAATTAACAGCTGCAGGTGGGTAGGGCAATGAAATCTGTGCACAACAATTAGTTTGGATTTTGACAGGAAATAATGAAAAAAAAGGAAGCTGAGGTGGAGTACTGCATCAGTTTGTCTTGCAATAAAGACGGTTCATCTGGTGCAAATATGTCAGGGAAATCAAATTTCCCTGGTTTTATTTTGTCGTTGTTTCGGTGCTTTTGTTTTTTCTCGTTTTTGACAATTTCATTACCAGTGATGTCATTATGCCTAATTTGATGTAAATCCACCCAGTGAAGACAGTAAAATTTTTCTTGTATGCCTTACTACCTAAACTTAGAATCATAGAATGATAGAATTGTTAGGGCTGGAAGGGACCTCAAGGATCATCTAGTTCCAATCCCCTACCATGGGCGGGGACACCTCACACTAGATCAAGTTGCCCAGAGCCTCATCCAGCCTGGCTTTAAACACCTCCAGGGATGGGCTGTCTATTACCTCCCTGGGAAACCTATTCTAGTGTCCCACCACCCTCACGGTGAAAAACTTCTTCCTAATATCCAGTCTGAATCTACCCATTTCTAGTTTTTTTCCATTTCCCCTACTCCTATCACTACCTGATATCCTAAAAAGTCCCTCCCCAGCTTTCCTGTAGGCCCCCTTCAGATACTGGAAGGCCACAACAAGGTCTCCTCAGAGCCTTCTCTTCTCCAGACTGAATAGTCTCAACTCTCTTAGTCTGTCCTCACAGGAGAGGTGCTCCAGCCCTCTGATCATCCTGGTGGCCCTTCTCTGGACACATTCCAGCATGTCCAGATCTTTCCTGTAATAGGAGCTCCAGAACTGGATGCCGTACTCCAGGTGGGGTCTCACCAGAGTGGAGTAGAGGGAGAGAATCACTTCCCTCGGCCTGCTGGCTATGCTTCTCTTGATGCAGCCCAGGATGTGATTGGCTTTCTGGGCTGCAAATGCACTCTGTTGGCTCATGTTGAGCTTCTCATTCACCAGCATGCCCAAGTCCTTTTCTTCAAGGCTGTTCTCAAGCCAGTTACTTCCCAGCCTATATTAGTGCTTGGGATTGCCTCAACCCAGATGTAGGACCTTGCATTTGGTCTTGTTGAACCTCATGAGGTTGTCATGTGCCCACCTCTCCAGCCTATCAAGGTCCCTCTGGATGCCATCCCTTCCCTCCAGCATGTCTGCTGCACCACACAGCTTGGTGTCCAGCAAACTTGCTGAGGGTGCACTCAATGCCTCTGTCCATGTCACCAACAAAGATGTTGAACAAGACTGGTCCCAGGACTGAGCCCTGAGTGACTCCACTTGTCACTGGCCTCCACTGGGACATGGACCCATTGACAGCCACTCTTTGGGTGCAGCCATCAAGCCAGTTCTTTATCCACTGAATGGTCCATCCATCAAACCCAGACTTTACCATCTTGGAGACCAGGATGTCATGCGGGACAGTGTCAAAGGCTTTGCTCAGGTCCAGGTAAATGATGTCAGTTGCTTGGCCTTCATCTATTGATGTTGTGACTTTGTCATAGAAGGTCAACTTATCACCAGATTTTTTAACACTGATTTTTTTTAAAAAACACTAGTCATCGAATAATAGAATAATTTTGGTTGGAGAAGACCTTCAAGATCATTGAGTGCAACCATTTTCTAACTCTACCAGGTCTGGTGATAAATCATTTCTCTTAGCACCACATCAATGCATCTACACGGATGGTGATCCAACCAGCTCCCTGGGAAGTCAGTTGCAGTGTTTGATAACCCTTTCAGTGAAAAAGTTTCTTTCAATATCCAATCTAAATCTCCTCTGGCACAACTTGCAGTAATTTCATCTCATCCTATCACTTGTTAATAGGAAGAAAAGACCAAAGCCCACCTTGTTCCAACCTTCTTTCAGGTCACATTAGAGACCCATAGGGTCTCCCCTCAGACTACTTTTCTCCACATTAAAAAAACCCAGTTCTCCAGACCCTTCAAAAGCGTCCTTGCCCTTCTCTGGACTTGTTCCAGCACTTCAATGAATTTCATGTAATGAGGAGCCCAAAACTGAACATTTGAGTATTTGAGGTGCAGACTGAGTATTTGAGGTGCAGACTCACCAGTGCCAAATGCCAAGTACAGGGCCAAAATTACTTCCCTTGTCCCACTTGTCACACTATTCCTGTTACAAGCTAGGATGCTGCTGGCCTTCTTGGCCACTTGAGCATACTGCTGGCTCATGTTCAGCTGTTGATAAACACCCCAAGGTTCTCCTCTGCTGGGAAGCTTTCAATCTACTCTGACCCAAGCCTGTAGCATTGCAGCACATACCAACAGTTATTTTGCTTGTCCTTGGGGCCCTCACTTAGTTGCCTCCCCGTTCTTTCACTTGTGGGCAGAGGTAGTGTAATTCAAGCACTTCATCCATTTGCATCCTCACTTGACCCACGCATGTGTCTTCCCTCGAGCATCACTTGACACACTTCATGATCAAAAGGCATTACATATCCCTTGCCCCTTGGAGGCCCATGCTTGCACATTACATTTATGATGGAAACAAACAATCCAAACTATCTTCAACATATAATTAAAAGACTGTCTTATTCAAAACAGCCTTAAAAGTAGCCATCCTAAAGTCCTATAAGCTCACTGTTATTTTAAAGTTGAATAGGAAGGTGTGAGCTGGGGCTCTCAACCTCAGAGATTAAATGGACTTTATCAGCATATGGATTAGTACCTGATCTGATTCCCCATAGGTATCACATCTGGTTTTAAATGTAGTAGTTCTAGCTTCACTGACTTTTTTTTTTTAATTACCTATTTTTTCTTTTATTCATCTCACTTATGTTTTGCTCTCCATTGTTCTTCTGAATTCCATTCAAATGCCTTTATGCAAATACACGCAACATGGACAACAAACAGGAGGAGCTGGAGATGCTGGCATGCCTGCAGTGCTACGATCTAATCAGCATCACAGAAACGTGGTGGAATGAATCCTTTGCTTGGTGTGTTGGACTAGGAGAGTACAAGATCTTCAGAAAGGACAGGCAGGGGAGACGACAAGGGAATGTTGCCCTCAACATTAGTGACCAGTTAAGTGCATGGAGCTCCACTTAGTGAGTGATGAAGAGAAGACCAAGTGCTTATTCGTCAGGTTGAAAGAAAGGGCAGGGGGCATTGCCATAAGGATCTGCTACAGACTACCTAACCAGCAAGACCAAGTGGATGAAGCCCTTCATAGACAGATAGGAGTTGCTGCTTTCTCACAAGCCCTGGTCATCACGGGTGACTTCAATCACCCCAACATCTGTTGGAGAGACAACACTGCAGGACATAAGCAACTCAGGAGATTCCTGGAATGCATTGATGATAATTTCATCCTCCAAGCAAAAGAAGAACCAATGAGAAGAAGTGTCATGTTAGACTTTGTTCTCACCAACAGGGAGGGCCTAGTGGGAAATGTGAAGCTTGTGGGCAGTTTTGGCTGCAGTGACCATATAACAATGGAATTTGAGATCCTCAAGGTGGTGAAGAAGAGGGTTCTCAGGAGGATTGAAACCCTTGACTTCAGAAGAGCTGACTTGGGCCTTCTCAGAAGTCTCCTTGGTAGAGTACCATGGAACAAAGACATGGGGGGATTTGGAGTTCAGGAAAGCTGGTTGATTTTCAAAGTTCATCTCCTCCAAGCTCAGAGGCTTGACATCCATGAAAAGAAAAAAGCAGGCAAAAATATCAGGAGGTCCTCATGGATGAACAAGAAACTCATAGTGAAAATCAGACATAAGTGGGGAGGACACAAAGAGTGGAAGCAAGGACAGGCAACCTGGGACAAATACAAGGAAATTTTTCAGAAAACCACTTTAGGAAAGCTGAAGCCCTGAAAAAATTAAATCTGGCCAGGGGCATTGAAGATAACAGGAAAAAAAGATTTTACAGCTACGACAGGGAGAAAAGGAAGGCACTAGCTATCATATCTGAGAAATCGTGACAGTTTGGTGAAGTTAGCACAGACTGCAAAAGGGGAAATATAACCCCCGTGTTTAAAAAGGGGAGCAAAGAAAACACGGGGAACTACAGAGCAGTTAGTATCACCTCTGTGCCAGGTTAAGATCATGGAGCAGACCTTCCTGGTATCTGTGATAAAAAGGAAATAACAAGGTGATTGGTGAGAGTCAACATGGCTTCACAAACGGCAAGTGTACCTGATGGATCTGCGGGTCTTCTGTGACAGAGTAACAGCTCTGATAGATAAGGGAAGAGCAGCTGATGTCATCTACCTGGACTTGTGCAAGACATTTGACACTGTCCCACATGACATCCTTGTCTTTAAGATGGAGAAACATGGTCAGTGAGCCACCTGATGGATAAGGAAGTGGCTAGATGGACAGAATCAAAGAGTCATGATCAACAACTCAATGTCCAGATGGAGACCAGTGAAAAGTGGAGTTCCTCTGGGATCTGTATAGGGTTCAGTGCTGTTTAACATCTTCATCAGTGCCATGGACAGTGGGATTGAGTGCACCCTCAGCAAGTTTGATGACAACACCAAGCTCTATGGTGGGGTGAACTCGAGGGAAAGGATGCCATCCAGAAGAATCTTGACAGGCTTGTGAAGTGGGTCATGGCCAACTGCTTGAGAATCAACAAATCAAAGTGCAGGGTCCTGCATCTGCATCAGGCCAACCCCAGGCACAAATACAGGCTGGTGTAGAGTTGTTGTAGAGTAGCTCTGAAGAAAGAGACTTGGGTGTGTTGATTGATGAGAGGCTCAACATGAGCCAGCAGTGTGCTCAGGCAGCCCAGAAAGCAAATTATATTTTGGGCTGCAGCAAAAGAAGCATGGCCAGCAGGTCAAGAGAGTTGATTCTGTCCTTTTACTCTGCTCTTGAGAGACCCCACCTCCAACACTGCATTCAGTTCTGGTGTCCCCATCATAAAACAGACACAGAGCTGTTGGAACAAGTCCAGAAGAGGACCACAAAGATAATCTAAGGGCTGGAACACCTTTGCTATGAGGATAGGCTGAGGGAGTTGGGTTTCTTTAGCCTAGAGAAAACTCCAGAGGAACCTTATAGCTGCCTTGCAATACCTGAAAGGACCCTACACAAAGGCTGAAGAGGGACTTCTCATAAGGGTGTCTAGCAATAGGACAAGACGGTGTGGTTTTAAGCTGAGGGAAAGTAGGTTTAAATTGGGTCTTAGGAAGAAGTTCTTCAGCACAAGGGTGGTAGGACTCTGGAAAAGACTGCCCAGGGAGGTTCAGATACCTTCTCCCGGGAGGTGCTCAGGCCAGGCTGGATGAGGCCTTGGGCAGCCAAGTCTAATTGAAAGGCATCCCTGCCCATGGCAGGGCAGTTGGAGTAGTTGATCTCTAATATCTCTTCCAAGGTAAACTATTCTGTGACTCTCCTGAAACCTTGATTACAATTGCAAATCATCTGATGTGTAATTAGTAAAACCTGTCATAAAAACACAGTATTAAGCATTGTACTTCCCAGGTAAGTGTGTTTTGTGAATATTTACAGATGAAGTTTTCAGTCTTAGAAACACCAAATTATTTTATGGAGTGTATGTCAGCCTTCCATAGTAAGCCTGAAAAAAGTCTAGAATGGACTTCAAACACAAAGACAAAATGAAAGCCAGAGCAAACAAACTCAGGTGAGAAATTCAAACCAAACATTTGCTATGAGCAGAGAAATGTTAATATTAGGGAACATTTAAGCAGGGACTAACCAAATTAATCAGGTCTTTTCATAAAACTCCAAGAATAAAAAGAATCAACAAATTTTGTTTTAACTGACAATGAAGTCTAGAGCACTCTTTCAAAGTGAGGCAGGTTTTCACAGCCTGCTTTAGTCCTCTGTGTGATACCAATTAGTAACCTCTTAAAACCATTATTAATAGAATAGTGCCCAAGCATTGAGACGTTTTTGAGGCTGCTGCATATTTACAGCCAAAACCTGATTCCAGCTCATTACCACACTGTGCCGCACAAAAGTATTTTTAAGTCATCATTATCCCTAGAGATGGTCATTTTCCATTGTTATTTTGAATACATATGGTGATCTCACCTCTTGGCTCAAAGATTTTTGTATTCTTTTATATGCTCCTACACAAAGGCATTTGAGCTTTAAAACAAATGCCCAAGGGACTGTGTCATTGTTGCAGAAAGCTGGGCTAGAGAAAGCCAGATGCAAAGAGACTGACATCCCAGTTTGAAGTGTGCAATCTGTTTCACTGCTCTTCTGAGAGACTCTGGAGAGTGTCTCACTGTGAGCCACTGGCTGGGTGGTGAATTCACACATGGACTATGTCCACTGCCTGGAAGAAGTAAAGCAGGTTCCTTTCAAGGGCTGCTTTCGTACATGAACTTTACCAGCCAGGGATCACACATACTAACAAACAGAGCAAATCTTCTAAATGAGAAGTAGAAAACTGGACAATCTAGGCCTCCAAAACCCTCCATTTTAACAAAGGAGAAACTATCCATCCACTTTGGCTAAATACATCGCAGATTCACAAATTGAATTGGGTTGGAATGGACTCTCAAAGGTCATGTTGTCCAACCCTTCTGCAGTGAGCAGGGACACCTCCAACTAGATCAGGCTGCCAGGGCCACACTGAATCTGATCTTGAATATCTTAAGGAATTGTACTAGGGTGATATTTTACCACGGTCATTGTAAAGAACTTCCTCCTTATGCCCAACACAAATCAACCCTGCTCCAGTCAACAACCAATGTCCCTCGTCCTGTTGCTACAAGCCCTTCTAAATAGTCATTACCCAGCCTTCCTGTAGGTCCCGTTCAGATATTGAAAGATATCTGTAGGGTCTCGCTGGAGGCCACTCTTCTCCAGCCTGAGCAGCCCCAATTCTTTCAGCCTGTCTTCACAGTAGAGGTATTTCAGCCTCTTTATGGCCCAACTCTGGACCCACTCCAGCCTCTCTTGTGTTGGGGGACCAAGAGCTGTATACAGTACTCCAGGTGAGGTCTTAGCAGAGCAGACCAGAGTGTCAGAATCACCTCTCTTAATGTGTTATCCGTATGTCTTTCGATGCAGCCCAAGATGCGATTGGCCTCATGGGCTGCAAGTGCACATTTCTGGATCACAACATCACATCATCACAGGATGTTAGGAGTTGGAAAGGACCTCCATAGATCATCAAGTCAAACCCCTTGCCAGAGCAGGACCATAGAATCTAGCAAAGGTCACACAGGAATGCATCCAGATGGGTCTTGAAAGTCTCCAGAGAAGGAGACTCCACAACCTCTCTGGAGAGCCTGTTCTACTACTCTGTGAATCCCACAGTGAAGAAGTTTGTCCTTGTGTTGAAGTGGAATCTCCTGTGTTACAGTTTATATCCATTACCACTAGTCCTATCATAGGGTGCAACAGAGAAGAGTCTGTTCCCTTCTTGACACCCTGCCCTCAGATATTTATAAGCATTTATTAAATCCCCTCTCAGTCTTCTCCAGACTAAACAGCCCCAGGTCTCTCAGCCTCTGCTCATGGGGCACGTGCTCCAGTCCCTTGATCATCCTCACAGTCCTCTGTTGGACTCTCTCAAGTAGATTCATGTCTATCTTGAACTGGGGAGCACAAAACTGGATGCAATATTCCAGGTGTGTCCTCACCAGGGCAGAAGAGACAGGGAGGAGAACCTCCCTTGATCTGCTGGACACACTCCTCTTAATGCACCCCAGGATCCCATTGGCCCTCTTGGCCATGAGGGCACACTGCTGACCCATGGATAACTTGTTATCGACCAGGACTTCCAGGTCCTTCCCCACAGGGCTGTTCTCTAGCAGATCACCTCCTAACCTGTACTGGTGCAGTTTATTATTCCTTCCCAGGTGCAGGACTCTGCACTTACCCTTGTGAACCTCATTAGGTTCCTCTCTGCCCAGCTCTCCAGTCTGTGTGAGTCTCACTGAATGGCTGCACAGCCTTCAGGTGTATCATCCAAGCCTCCCAGTTTGGTATCATCAGCAAACTTACTGAGCAGACACTTTGTCACTTTGCCCCCTCATCAGTGTCACTGATGAAGATGTTGAACAGGAATGGACCCAGGGATCCCTAGGGAACTCCACTAGTTAGAGGTCTCCAGCTGGACTTGGCATCACTGACCACCACTCTTAGGACTTTATTTTGCAACCAGTTCGTAACCGGTCTCACTGTTTGCTCTTCTATCCTACGCTTCCTGAGCTTACTTACAAGGATGTTGTGGGAGAAAGTGTCAAAACCTTACTAAGGTCCAGGTAGACTACATCCACTGGTCTCCCTGCACCTACCCATTCAATTACAACATATTCTCATTCCCCCAGTACCTCCAAGGCCTTTTCTGCAGAGCTGCTCTCAATCTCATCATCACCCAGCCTGTATTGAATTGAAGATTGCCTCGAACTATACACAGGACCTTGCACTTTTCCTTATTGAACCTTATGAGATTCTCCTCAGTCCACCTCTCCAGCCTATCCAGGTCCCTCTGGGTGGCATCCCATCCTTCAGTTTTATCATCCGCACCACTTAACTTAATCTGCAGATTTGCTGAGGGTGCACTCAGTCTGGCTGTCCGTATCACTGATGAAGATATTTAAGAGCACTGGTCCCTTGAAGAACACCTGGACCCTTGAGGAACACCACTTGTCAGCTGTCTGACATCAAGCTAGTGAACACTACCCTTTGTATGCAATCATCCAACCAATTCCATATCCTCTGGGCAGTCCACCCATCAAATCCTTATCGTCTCTAGATCAGACAGATGAATGCTGACTGGACAGAAAAAAAGAAAGGTCAGATAGAGCCAGATCCCGGGCTAGAAAAATCTTTTGGTACAGCCAGATAGGAGAGTTCCTCTGGGCGTGATTTAGTATCGCATTACTGCTCTTATGATAGAGTTGTCACTTAAATTTAATTATATTTATTGAACCCCTTCAAGTAAAAGAATATATATTCTAAGGCAAAATAATATTCATCTTTAGGATGGCAGATGGAAGATTGTTGTAACCAGTTTTGACAATGGCCAGATAGTGATGGGACACTTATACTGTTTCTCCATGTTTCCACCACCTCATAGTTTACATCACGTGGCAAATTTGGTCTTCCAGTGAGTTTTTACCTTCATCATCAGTTTCACCAGAATGAGGCCAGATCTGCTCTTTCAGGATTTGTTCCAATGAATAATATCTGTGTTACAAACAGGAGTTTTAATACAGATAAGCATAGCTCATACATACACAAAGTGCTAGATTAGGTCCTTCCATTACAGTGCTATGGAAACTCTAGTCTGGATTTGCCCAGATAAACATACTAAGAAAACAATAAATAGGCAAATTACAGGAAAATAATAATTAAAAAAAAAAAAAACTAGTCTGCGTTAGGTAGTGTTGGTAGGATGTTCCATACCTGCTATTTAATCTTTCAAATATTTGGCACCCTTCTCAAAGTGAATATATAATGAATATTTAGGGCACAAAAGCTAATCATAAGTGGTCAACTATGTCTATGTGTAGGCACAGTTTTTATAAGTCCTAATAAAATATGAGTACCATGATCATGGCTGGTTAACTTCATGCAACAGCTTGTCACCTTACATTGTAAAAGGCCTCATTTTACACTCTATATGTGGGAACAAGCAGAACCCAAAACATTTTTTTACCCACAGAAGGAAGCAATTTAATATCCTTGTCTTTCTGCTTTTAAATGCACTTTACTCCACCCAAGTTATTAAGCATGAACATGTAATTATGAACACAATTACGTAGCACTTTGTCAGAAAATTTCAAAGTTTTGGAGCATACCATCATCAGATATAGGTCAAACACAAGGTGCCTGTTCTTTCTTATCTTATTCCTTCTATTTCTTAACAGAAGTTAGTGTCTGCCAACATCTCTTAAAACCTGGAGACGTTTAAAGGAGTTTTTGCAGCCAGTGTCCATTCCCTGGGCGTAGTAATAAATCACAGAGCATCATAGTTTATAACAGTGTCATCTTATCATTACATCCAATCGTGAAGAATATTTTTTGGACTACTATATGAAATGTCAGTCATGCCATAATTTATATCATGGTGCAGTCTAGCAATTCTTACCCACTTTAGTCAGTAATCATGAGTGAGTGGGGTCATGACTTAGAAACTGAGGAGAAAAGTAGTTTGAAGTATTTTAGGTAAAATACAGTTCCAGCTCAAGGCGAGAAAGTTCAAGTTGTTCTGGGCTTCCATGAGGAATGATTCTCAGAGCACAAAAAACAAACACTTGGAGCTTACCAAAATTAACATCACCTGGTTGTTATCAGTAAAATCAGAAGTAAAGCAAGTGTACTGTTTCCTGCTACCAGTGTTTCCAGCCAGCTGCAGAATCAGGAAGAAAACACTGTAGTGTGTCATATTTGGACATTTTCCCATGGAACAGGAAAGACCAGAAAAAGATATCTCTCAGGCCTTGCCTAGCAAGGGGAAGATAAATACATCCTTCAAGCACAAGAGTGGCAGCAAAATAAATAGTAGGGAAGGGCAAAGAATCAGTATGTTCTGTATCAGCATTGGGATGAAACTGAATTCTTTCCTGAGATGATGTCTTCTCATCTGACTCCTAAATTCTGCTATCACATCTGCTCAAATCATCTGTTTGAAAGAAGAATGATAACAAATAGGTTCTCATCAGCTGGGTTTCAAATCATTCAGTGACAATACACTAATAACGCACATCAAAATAAGATACAGCCAAGGTCAGCACAAGCAGCAGTTTGAACCAAATCTCTCTTGTGCCTTGAACCTCGAGTCTGGCTCCCAAATATTGTGGGCAGCATAGTAAGACCCAAGGTTTGCTGCAAAAAGCCATATGTTAAAAATTATTTCAAGCACCTGTAACATATTTTTCTGCCACAGTGCAAAGCTGTGGGGGTTGAAAATTCCCCCCCAACATTAAATTGCCAGACCAGCCCAGCTGGAAGCAAATAGAGCTGTATTCACAAGCAAAATTATGATCTACAATAAAATGCAATGAATATGTACAAAATAAACAATGTTTACATATATTTACAGGTATTTACAATTTAAAAACAGCACAAGAACCCCCCTGGCCCAAAACCAGGGGAGCTGCTAATAGCTTCCCACTCCTTGCATCCCTCATTACCCCCTGGACACAAAGGGACAAGAGAAAAGAGCAGAGAGTTATTTTGTTAGGATACTCAGCCAAAATAAAGAACACAGCCAAGGTCAAGCAGAAGCAAGTTAGTGTCTCCCAAAGTGAGGAAGCCAAAAGACTGAGAAAGAATGTTTACCAAACTAATTCTTATGATAGATATCTGTCTAACAGGATTGTTTAGAACTTATCATTATTTTCCTTTTTACACCCAATAGTGTTTTGTTTACATTCTACCACTTTCTGTTCAAGATCTGTGGAAAAATTTAAAAGTACAGCCTAAAACTACCACAAAAGCCTCACAGAAATACTGGACTGAGTCACTACCATATCTGACCAAATAAGGAGAAACATCACCCTGAATCCAGAATCCTGAGTGTCATTTACTCAGCAGCACAGCTGAAAACACAAGCTAGGGCAACGTGTTAAGTAACAAACTTCAAATTTTATTCACCCAAATATTTTCATTGTGTTATCTTTTTCTTTCATATTGTGGGGTGGACAGGATGAATAGGAAGACTTAAGTCAAAATTCAGTTACGCATCTGCTAAGCAATATGGACTGTGAGAGAAATGTCCAGCAAATAGAAAAGATGCAAGAGGCGTAGTTTAAATTCATCCTGGCTGTAATCTTCCGTGACAGTATTCTGCTGTGGGTTTACAATAAATCATTTTTTGTATAATTTGACTTGAAACCATCATTTACTAGGATATTTACAACTCCAGGTTTTTAACATTCATTATAGGAGTATAGACACCTTTGTGGTGATTAGTGATGCAGGATGATGATTATTACATTATGAATTATGAAATATGAATTATGAAAATTATTGTTTATTAATCATTAAACTTATTAATATTCAATTAATCACCTTTTATATATTGATTAGAATGCACGGCTAGCTCAGTTTGGAAGCAAATAAAGCTGTGTTTACAGGCAAAACTACAATCTGTGATGAAATGCAATGAATATGTACAAATATACACTATTCACAACATTTACAAATATGTACAATCAACAGAAAAACACAACAAAGCCCCCTTGCCCCCCTCAAGGGGCTGTGCTTCTTCCCCTCCCTCCCACTCCCCATCTTCCCCCCTCCTCCCCTCTTCCTTTTTTTTCCTCCTCTTCCCAGAGCTGGCATGCAAAGTGTCATAAAAGGAGATCGGATAGGTCAAGCAGGATCTGCCTCTCCTAAATCCATGCTGGCTGGGTCTGTTCCCTTGGCTATCCTGCAGATGCTGAATGATCGCATTTGAGATGATCTGTTCCATGGAAACGTGAGGAAAGCTTTTTCACTGTGAGGGTGATGGAACACTGGACAGGCTGCCCAGGGGGTGTGTGGAATCTCCCTCTCTGGAGACATTCAAAACCTGCCTGGATGCATTCCTGTGTGATCTGGTATTGCGTCTAGTTCTGGGCTCTCCAGTTCAAGAGGGGCAAGGATCTACCTAAGAGAGTCCAATGGAGGGCTACAAGGATGATGAAGGAAGGATGTGCCTTATGAGGAAAGGCTGAGAGACCTGGGGCTTTTCAGTCTGGAGAGAAGACTGAGAGGGGATCTAATATATGCATATGAATACATAAGGGCTAGGTGTCAAGAAAAAAGGGACACTGTTCTCACTTGTGCCCTGTGATAGGACAAGGGGCAATGGATGTAAACTACAGCACAGGAACTTCCACCCTCTTTACTATAAGGGTCACAGAGTACTGGAACAGGCTACCCAGAGGGGTTGTGGAGTCTCCTTCTTTAGAGACTTTCAAGACCCATCTGGATGCATTCCTGTACAACCTGCACTAGATTATATGGTCCTGCTCTGGCAGGGGGGTAGTGTCCAGAGGTCCCTTGTAACCCCTAGCATTCTGTGATTCTGTGAACTTGTGATCTTCCTCCCTCTAGTTTTGCACTCTTATTCCCAGTGACTGAGATGACTGTGAGCTGGTTTTAGGAGTGAAGACTGAAGCAAAAAAGGCATTAAGCAATTCTGCCATCTCTACATTTTCTGTTATCATATCTCCTGCCTCATTTAGCCGTGGGCACACTTTCCCCCTATTCTTAGTTTTCTTGTTGATATATTTGAAGACCTTTTCTTGTTTACTTTTACCTCCCTAGCCAGATTAGGCTCCAAGAAAGCCTTGGCATTCCTTGCATCTCTACATGTTCTGGCAGCATTTCTATAATCCTCCCAAGTGACCAGACCATTTTTTGACATGTTGTCAATTTACCTGTTCCATTTGAGTTTTTTTAGGAGCTCCTTGCTTATCCATGCAGGTCTCCTGCCTCCTTTACTTGATCTTTTATTTAAGGGAATACACCTGTCCTGAGCTAGGAGGAAGTAGTGTTTGAATATTTACCAGGTCTCTTGGGCTTCTCTATTCTCTAGAGCCCTAGCCCATGGAATACTTCTAAGCAGGTCTTTGAAGAGGACAAGGTTAGCCCTCTTCAAGTCCATGGTAGAAATTTTACTATTGCCCTGCTTCTTTCCCTAACAATACTAAACTCTAACATCATGTGGTGTCTACAGCCAAGGGCAACCATAGTAAAGTTACCACTGCATAATAATTGCAGATGTATCTTATGTGAGGACTGCTGTTTACCTGGCTCTATAGATGCCATCGTCAGAGTGGATAAGTGAACAATTCAGGCAGAATTTGCTGTTTCATTGGAGTGTCTTAGCTGAAGAGGTTTTATTTTCATCTTTCTGAGATGCTGTAGTTTTATCACTAAGCAATAGTGGTGAAATATTGCCTCTGTTAAGCCAGATAGATTGTTGCATTCAGGTCCAGTGTGGTTAGGATTTATTCTACTGAGACTAGGCCATCCAATTCAAGTGTTCAGATGCTGTTGCATATACCAGAGCTGAAGGATCTAGAACAAGATTTTTTTTTCAGTCTTTCTGAAGGGCCTTGCCAGGTTTGGGGGCATCTGTCCTGGAAGCATTGATAACTTCAATTTAAGCCTAGGGCTGCAAGCCAAGAGAAATTAATGAATGTCCCAACAGTCGTTTCTCAGCACCTCCCTCACAACCCTGACTTCCTGACAAACCGGATCTGCCTCTTGGGATGACTGTTTGGCCCTACTGGTAAGGAGTAACATATAAAACATGTCCAAATAAATAGAAAGATCAAGAGCTCTCACCACTAGTCATGTTTTCCTGTTAAAGCATAAGGGTACGGTATCTAAGCTGAAAAACAGACACAATGTAATTTTTAGCCTGTATCTGTGATTCGTTTTCTATGTCAAAATTAATTCTCATTTCAACTGGTCAGCAGTTGTCCCAAGGCCTTTGAGGACACCAGACACAGTTGTCAATTTTCAAATTGTGTTTCAAGTTTTCTGGAATATTTTGACATTTTTCTTGGTCAAGAGTGTATCAGATCAAGTATGTTACAATATTTTATATTTTCCCACTTAAATGCTTTAATTGAATCACATTAGCTTTGGTATTACAGCTTTTATAGTCCTTTTTTTGCATTAATTTACTACAAACAGGAACTGCATCCCCTTCCTCCCCTGAACATCTTACAAGATTTTATGTAGTTTAGGTCTACTGAATATTTTATATATCTTCTTAATTTCCTATTACACTAAGAGATGCGATTATTGAGCAAAAGAAGTAGTTTCATACTCCACAAGGTGAGAATCTAAAGGAAGTTTCAGTTTGAGCAGAGCATGACATATTCTTTGTCATGAAGGTAGCTGTGAGCTGGTACCTCCCCTGGTATGTGCTCCAGCGGTGCTGTTGGTAAACAGCTTAGGGTCAGCCATATTCCTTACTCTGCTGGGAAATAATATATTCCTGAATGAAAAGTATTACATGCCTACCCTGAGAAAAAACAAACAAGATTTTGGATCCTAGAGGAACTGAGGTTCACAGTCTGAATGAGGTGAAGTGAGAGGTAAGATCTAGGAAAGCCATCTAGTCTAGGTGGTAATTAATCTGAGAACTTTGTAAGTGGTTTACTTGTGCCTGTTTGGTTTTTCCTACATTTTTATACACAGGCATTTGGTAATCTCAGCAGACATACAGATGACAAAATACTCAAATTTCTGTGAGCTAGAACATTTCTAAGTTAAGAAAGTGGCTTTTCAAATAAAATCCCTCCTTTAAGACATTACATATATGCATACTAATACATATTATATGCTGTATACACTATTACTATTATTATAAATGCTATATAGTATTAAATAGTATACTACATAATAGCATGTAGTATCACTATATAATATATAAGCCTCTATCAAAAGTGAAATAACCTCCTGAATTCCGTCACATTGTCTAGAATAGGAAAGAGTCTTTAACATACGGTAAGACTGTTCTGTCAATCTACTAAATCTATTTCTCCCAGATAAATAGAATTATTCAGTACTCAGCACTTGTGAGTCTACACCTTGAGGTATTGTGTTCAGTTCTGGGCCCTTCACTATAGGAAGGACATTGAGGTGGTGGAGTGTGTCCAGAGAAAGGCAACAAGGCTCATGAAGGGTCTAGAACACATGACCCACAAGAAGTGTCTGAAGGAGCTGGGCTTATTCAGTCTAGAGGAGACCTCATCACTCTACAACTACCTGAAGGGAGGCTGGAGCAAGGATGAGGCCAGTCTCTTCTTGATGACAAGCAACAGGACTAGAGGAAACAATTACAAGCTGCACCAGGGGACGTTTAGGCTGGATATTAGGAAACAATTCTTCATGGAATGGGTTCTCAAACATTGAAACGGTCTGCCCAGGGCAGTGCTGGAGTCACTACTCCTGGGGGTGTTCAAGTAGTGCGTGGACCTGGGGTTTAGGGACATGGTTCAGTGTTGACACTTCATTGCTGGATCAATGGTTGGATTGGATAATCTTCAAGGTCTCTTTCAACCAGATATATTCTGTGATACTGTAATCAGTAACACAAAGAGCTGCTTACTGTAGTTGTAACTCCAGCTACAAGCTTTATCAGCTAAAGCAGTAATTACAGATCTTCGGAAAAAGCAAAGAAGAAAACTATAATCAGACAGATGGAGACGGAAGTGTTTCATTTTCCTGTATCACTTAGCTTAGAAGCTTATCCACAAAAAAGGAAGAAAGGAGGATCTAGGAAACTATAAACCTGCCAGTCTGACCTTGGTACCAGGGAAGGTCATGGAGTAGATCATCTCAAGTGCCATTACACACTGTATAGAGGACAACCAGGGGATCAGGTCGAGTCAGCATGGGTTTATGAAGGGTAGATCCTGCCTGAACAACCTGATCTTATTCTATGACAAGATGACTACCCACTGCCAGCAGAAATACCTAGTGTGATGATTTTAAGGCTATGCCTTTAATTTCTTTTCACAGAGTTTGAGCAGAAAAGTAAAAGAATGTAAATAAACCACAACTGGATGTAAGAAAGAAAAACAATTATTCTAAATACTTCCATTGGGGAGATAGAAATGTTTAAGAGGCAGTACTCAAAGTTCAGTCTGTCTGGTGTTTCTCTGCTGGCCAGTCTAGCAGGGTGCTTCTGCGCTTCTCATCTGGCTTTGCTTTGGAGATAACACACCCACATAGTGACCCTGAAAGCTAAATTCTATCAGTCTCTCTGCTTCTTGTCTTTTCTTCGTTTTGCTGGGGGGGGGCGGTGCTGGAGAAGGCAGGGAAGCAGGAGGCAGAGGGATAGCTTTCCTGGCTTTGGCCAGAAGGATTTTGTGCTGTTCCTGTTAATTGTACATATCTGTAAATACTGTATATTTTATATATATTCATTGCATTCCAATGTAGACTGTAGATTTTGCTTGTAAATACAGCTTCATTTGCTTCCAAACTGAGCTAGTCTGGTGGTGTTAACATGGGAAGGAAATTTCAACCCACCACAATAAAACACCTAGACAGAAAATTTCTCAGCCTTTCTGAGCAATGCCTTACTCAGGTGAACTGTAAGCACCAGAAAAGTAATTCTAGAGCACCAGAAAGGCAATGCCAAGCCTTTCTGCAACTCTCCTAAGGCAGAATAACATACTGTGTGGCTCCTGGATTTTCCAGCCAGATACCTTTGCTCATCCTGCATGACAGAGCACTGGAACATACTGCCTAGAGAGGTTGTGGAGTCTTCTCCTCTGGAGACTTTGAAAGCCAGCCTTGATGTGTTCCTGTGTGGACTGCCCTAAGGTGATCCTGTTTTGGCAGGGAGGTTGGACCAATGATCTCTGAAAGTCCCTTCCAACCCCTAACACTCTGGGGTTCTGGGACTTTGCACTTGCTTGGGGGTGAAATTCCAATCCACAGAGGTGACCACTGTTGTAGGCACTCCTTCATACTTTCCCAGACACCCTGCAACTCATAATTACCCAGCCTTGGGACAGATCTCCCAGTGGTATTCTTGGGAGTGTCCTGTACTGCTCTAAATAAAACCTGGCATGCCAGTAACCAGCACAGCAAGAGCACAGCTGTAACCTGATCCCCTGAGGTGATGCTCAATACCACAGCAAGCACATAGGGGACCCTGGCACATTGGCTCCAGCCACCCCTGGAAAGCAAATAGATCAATATAGTGAACACACACAAGGAAAACAAAAGTATGTAAAACTCTCTTAACAAGCCTCAAGCCTTAACTAAATCCTCTTATTATCTCAACTGTTTTGTCTCTGTGTCTTATTTAAGACAGCTGCTTTCAAGCCCCACGTTGGGCGCCAAATATGGATTGCCCTGGCTACTATATCAGACAATGGCTTCCAGCCCCTCATGTTTGTTTCCCATGCTGTGTGCCTTAGGGTAGCTGCACTTCAGTTGGTCTAAAGCTCTTTACACCTTTGGGTAGTGAAAAGTCCCAATTTTTGCTCAGCTGCTCTCAGGTACTCCTGTGCTGTCCTTGGGCTTATTTCTAGATAGCCTGGTTTGGGGCCCTTCCCCTTTCCAATCTAGTTTAAAGCTCTTTCTATGGGCCCTGTTAGCTCTTGGGCTAGGATCATTTTCCCCCTCTGACACAGGTATATCATCTCAGTTGTCAGCAGACCCAGTTCTGTCAATCAGCCCATGATGAAGGAATCCAAAGTGCTGCTGGAGATAATGGCTTCGATCCAGGCTTTGATCTCCTGTATCTTCCTGCTTATTCCTTCATCACACCTTGTGACTGGGGGGATAGAGGAGAACACAACTTATGCTCCTGATCCCTTAGCCAGTCTTTCTAAGGCCCTGAAGTCTTTCTTAATTGCCCTTGGATTTCTTGTCCTTACTTCATTGCTACGAACCTGAAAGTTCAGCAGTGGATAGTAGTCTGAGGGCTGCACTAGTGAAGGAAGCTTCCTCCTCATAAAACTAGCCTGGGCCCCTGGGAGACAGCAGCGTTCACAATGACATGAGTCCAGCCTGTGTATCGGACCTCGCGCTCCCTTCAGAACTGAGTTGCCCATTACAATGACTTTGCTTTTATTCTTAACTGAAGAGGTTTTGATGAGGGATCTAAACTGATTAAACCTTGGCAACTCCTCCTGCATAGGTGATCTATCACCCTTGTCATTGTCTGCTTTCCTTTGCAGAACCTGTTTTGAAAAGGGAGCTGGGGAGTTGGGGTGGTTACTGGACGGGACATACCTGCAGTGTGTTTTGTGAAAGGCAGGAACTTGCTGACATTGCCCAGTATCTTCTGAGTCACTGTATTTAGTCGGGGATTAGAGGATGGGGAGCTCCCTCTAACATAGAGTTTATGTTTGCCTCTTGGGTTCTTTCATGGGAGGAAGGGTATAACTCCAAGTTGCTATCTTTTCCTCACACTCCCTGATGGTATTCAACCTGCTTATCTCCTCTCAGAGCTCCAACACTAAGAGAAAGGAGGTTCTCTACCTGAGCAGATCTCCAACAAGTGAACTCACTGCTCCTATCCAACATTGGTGCAACAGTGGGGCACATCCCATAATCCGATACCTGGATTGTGGCGTGTTACCACCAGAGCTCCATGTTGCGAAGACGCATCAGACCTAGTAGGTGGAGGGCTCAGGGATGCCATGGCCTTCTGCCAGGTGGACACCATCACTCCCTGTACTGGTTTGGGGCCAGAGAGATCGTCTCTTGCCCCGAAAGGGACAAAAGAATGAGACTCACACAAACGGATTGGAGAGTGATGGAAAGTTTAAATGGAAAAGCAATTGGTGAAGCTACAAAAAAAACTACAAACTACAAAGCATAGTGGAAAAGAACATCCTAAAGCATACAGAAGCCCTCACAGAATTTCCAAAAGCTTCCCAATCCTCCCTTCCTCCCACCTGAGGGTAAACCCAAACCCCCAGGGCTCTTTCTTCCCCTCCCACTGCTAGGCAAGTCTCAGGCTGGCCAGGTCTGAGACTGCCCCCCCCTCCATTCTCCTCCTGGCATTAGGCCTAGACAGGCCTAAGAGGCCTTGAGGATACTCCCCCGGCATTACCCGATAAGAGAGGACATCTCCCATGGGAGCAGAGAGGGAAGAAAGAGAAAGAGAATGACTCTGCAGATGGCTTTATAGGGCGCAGGATTTATGGGTAGAAATACGCCGTTTCCTGTGTCCACCCCTATTGGGTGGGCACCCAGGACACCAGAGGTGTATCTCATGCAGCAGTGGCCGGGGGCACCCAGCCTAAACTGCCACACTCCCTGGTCAAGTTGGGCAAATTTTGCCACCTTCCTTGTATGTCTGACAAGCTTTATCACCTTCCTTGCTCATCCTTCTGTGTGAACTGCTGTGCCATGCTCTGGACGATTTCACATGCAGACTTGCTCAGTGCACAAGAACCAGGTCCCTGCACTTTTTTTTTTTAATGGTGTGGGGCTGGGTATGTCAGTTCTAGCAGTGGTAATATCAATGCCTAGTCAGCCTGTCCCATGAGAGCTGCCAGCTCCTAGGGGGTCTCTCTGCTTGTCTAGCACTCCCTACCAAGGGAAAACTACAGGAAACCCCCTCTGCAATGAGATCTCTCACAGCTCCTGACCCAAACAATTCCAAAGCAGCTGCTCTCAATGACTATTACTGCATGTAACACAACGTTCAAATCTCCCACCTTTGCAGTGGGAAAGCCCAGTGGGGACATTCCAAAGACTCAGCAGAAAATAGGTTAAGAAAAATAAACATGCCTGTCCAGCCCTTGTGGTTGTTTCCTTGCTTCCAATGGTTGTATATGCATCATTCTCACCTGGCCTTACCAGTTCACCCAGTAGCTGGCCATGGTAACCCACCTGACTAATCTTTACTGCAACATTGTGTCTGTGATTTTGATTAACAGCTAATTCCTCTGGCAAAAGCTGAATCAAGGGAATATTTCCCCATAGCAATTTAAAAAGCAGTCCTGTATATAAGTGAAGCTATTCCCAATTTTTAATGGAGCAGCATTTAAAACCAAAGAGGAAACCAAACACCTCGGGCCATTTGTATCATCTGAAATACACAGTGTAAATACAAACAGTTTCTGATGTAGATTAATAGGCATCACAGGCACATAAATGATCTCTAAGTTCAGCACAGTGCAAAATTCACTTGGTGTTAGATCTTAAGATATCCTAAAATATGACTTTACAACACAGGAAAATTGTTAATTACCTACAAAAATTGCATGTCCTAAAATAAAGCTAATTAGAAGACAAAACTTGTAAATATTTTAAATATTAGAGGTTGTTTACTTGGAAAAATTCTTGCCTCAGATTTCACTACAATTAGTAAGTTTTATCAGAAACAAACCAAAACAAACTAAAGCACTAACCTCTCTTCTCATTTTTCATAGGCTGCACTGGTGCAACCCGAGTGGTAGTTTGGTTTATTTAGGCACGTGCCTCTTTTCTTGCTTCTGTTCTTGCAGTAATTGCAGGCCCTCGAAAAAGAACAGCATCCAACATCACGCACTTTTTGAAACAAATTGATGGAACGCTACATGAGCAACTCAACTAAATTTTACTACCAGTAATAAGCTAAACGCATGACCAAGTATGTGTTATATCCTCTTGTCTTTACCTAAGAATCTCCCCAGCTCAGGCCACATGTGGGCTTTTGACCACAGTCTCACTACTCCTCTAAACTTACCGGAATAGATTCCCAGTGCATTGACAGTGGATCACCAAAACAAGGACTCTAACACAAAAAAGAGCCTATTGAATTACATAACTCTCAGTTTTCAAGGAACCACCCCTCTGAGTTTACCCCATGATATAAACAAAACACAACAATAGGCAAAATGCTTCAGCAAGGTTGGTGTGACTCTACCATAACCCGCTTAAAAGTTGTTTATACACACATGCACAAAAACACATGCAGAGATTTTACATCTCTCTTGGCTGTTTCACTTTTTGATTGCAAGTTGATGTGTGTGAGAACAAAGTCAATATGTGATACTTTAAGAACAATCTTTTATGTAACCCAAATAATTGGCCCGTTTCACTATTCAGTATATGCAGCCTTTTCAACAGGACCTGACAAATATCAGGTTTGCTGGCACTTGTTTTCAAAGCACTTGTGAAAGCAGCTTCCCTGTCACTAGCACTTGGAGCAAAACAAATCACAGAACAAGCTCTGTATAATCTATTGCATTTAAAATGAAGCATACTAGTAGTCTGGAAATGCTTAGTATAGGCCAAAAAGGGGCTGGAAGAATTTGTGGTAAAATGTCAGTTGATAATCTTGCTTTAGCAGATTAACACTAGTTCGTCATTTACCAGTTCTGTAGTTGCTATGGTTTGAGCCTAGTGCCTTAGTCATAAACAAGAATAGGAATTTTCTGGACATCTTTGAGTAAAAAGGTAAATAAAGTAGGGGATTTGATACAGAGTAATACTTGCTGACTAGGATATAGTTTGCTGCACAAATTATTCTGTCTCCTTTTTGCTTCTTCTCTCTGAAGCTTTACATGGCTTGCTCCCTTATCTCTCTCTCCTGACCTTCTGCTGGCTCATATTTAGTCTCTGAAGGTACCACGAAGGTGGGTTGAAGGAGGCTGTAAGCAGCCCTCTGGGCTGTCCAAGGGGATGTAGTTCTGTACAAGGGGATCCTTGTATTTCTTTTCCTGAATTGCAAATATGTATATATATTTTGTATGTATTCATTGCATTTTATACTTCTAGATTTTAGGTCACCTTTTGTAAATGCAACTTTCATTTTGCTTCTGAGTTTTGAGTTTTTGTTTGTTTGTTTGTTTGTTTGGGGTTTTTTTAGGAATTTTACTCTGGGGGTAAAATTCCAATTAGCTGTGGAGCAATCTCAACCCACCACAGTAGTCTACAAAAGAGGAGGCTGAAGGGAAACTTTATTGCTCTCTACAGCTACCTGAAAGGAGATTGTAGAGAGGTAGGCACTGGTCTCTTTTCACAAGTAAGTAATGATAGAATGAGAAGGAATGGCCTCAAGCTGTGCCATGGAAGGTTTAGGCTGGACATCAGGAAAGAATTTTTCATTCAAGAGGTTGTCAGGCTCTGGAACAGGCTGATGTAATAAATTATATTTACATTTTTATATTTAATATTCTGGTGGTGCTATCTTCAAACTCTGCTGTAACTTACTTACAATGTGCATTTACAGGTTCTGTAATTCATTTGCGGGTAATATATTCCACATAAAAGGAATATGAAGACGTTTTAGCGATTTCAGCAAAAATTCTAGAATTTCCAATACAGCTATTCCAATTGGAAATTGAGGTGCAGTTTCCCATAAGAGGGATTCTATAGCAAATTACCCAGTTCCTCACGGCTTGCTGTGTTGTCTGGTATCCTTCCAGATGCTGTTACTATAATTCAAGCAGTTCTTGGCTCAGAGAGGACTAAGGGGCCTCTCTCCTCTTGCGTGCTCTGGGACAGAGCTCTCAGAGCTTCGACTGGCTTGCAGTCTGGCAGCCAGTTTCCCCTCTCTCAGGCACTACGGCACAGGGCTCTCAGAATCATAATTCAAGCAGTATCTTCCTGGTTTAAGGGCTCTGGCTTTTTCTTGGCTCAGAGGGGGATAAGAGGTCTCTCTCCTCTTGGATGCTCTGGCACAGGGCTCTTGGAGCATTGATCGCTTTCGGCTGCAGCAGTGCAGCTCTTCTGGGATTCAGTTCTCTCAGGGCTATTCCCCTTTCTGCCTCCAGCGCAGGGTGCTCGGAGTGTTGGTTGCTTTGGTCCAGGTACAAGGCCCAAGTGTAGCTGCTTTCTTGACTAGTTTAAATACTGTCCAAAGACAGTATTTAATTAATATCCGTTGGTTGCAGAGAAACCCAATAGCTTAACCTATAGCATGGTGCATGTCCAAACATGGCCAGGAACACACAGTTCACAGGTGTGTTACAAGGTTAGTTACACGTTGCTACACATTTACCTGGACCACCTGAACCCCAGGAAATATCCAAGTTTGCAAATTCACATGTGCTTTAGCCCACTGTCTGGGTTAGGGCATGTTCTGGGGTTTGTCCCTTCAGGACAGCTGCCCAGGGAACTCTCAAAGGTCCTTTCCAGCCTGGATGCTTCTGTAAGTCTGTGATTCTGTGTAAGTAACAGTTTTGCTCATCTGCCACCTGTACATTGCTGTTGACTAGCAAAGGCTGCCTGAAGCAGGCTGGAAGTTTGACTGACAAACCTTGCTCAGCATTATGTTCACATAATTGACTCTTAGCACTAAGAAACTTCAACCCTCCAAGCTCCAGATGAGTGACTGGCAGGGGGGAGAAACAGATGGTCAAACTTCAGTGCTGTTAAATCTTCTACCTTTAAACATATGCCTCTCACATAGTAATAGGAAAAGGTGAATTTCTGTAGAGATCTGGTAGGTAATAATATTCTGGAATTATTCTAAGTGTAAAAAGCCTCAAAGACAGGCCATGCATCTCTTGACAACAGTCTGCTGTGAGGTCCTGAGAACTTCTATCAATGACAGCCAAGCTAAGACAAAGTATGCCTATAGTAAATAAGTCACAGTACAGTGGTGTATTTCGCTATCAATCTGTTTAATGTAGAATATCATAGAACAGAATATCATAGAATCAAGAAGGTTGGAAGAGACCTCAAATATCATCAAGTCCAACCTGTCACCCTAAACCTCATGACTATCTAAACCATGGCACCAAGTGCCATGTCCAATGTCCAATCCCCTCTTGAACACCTCCAGGGATGGTGACTCCACCACCTCCCTGGGCAGCCCATTCCAACAGGCAACCACTCTCTCTGTGAAGAACTTTCTCCTCACCTCCAGCCTAAACCTCCCCTGGCGCAGCTTGAGACTGTGTCCTCTTGTTCTGGTGCTGGTTGCCTGGGAGAAGAGACCAACCCCCTCCTGGCTACAACCTCCCTTCAGGTAGTTGTAGACAGCAACGAGGTCTCCCCTGAGCCTCCTCTTCTCCAGGCTAAACAGTCCCAGCTCCCTCAGCCTCTCCTCATAGGGCTTGTGCTCAAGGCATGTAGTTCAGAAGCAAACCAAAAGAGCCAGATGCCCTGAGCAGATAAAGAATCAGTTCTTCAAGACAATTCAGGAGATATTACTCTAGGGGTTCAAGACCTTCAAACTCTTAATTTTAGAACCTTGCCAAAAATTTTGTGATTATCAAGATTCTTAGCTTACATGGCACCATGCATACCCAGATATACTCAGAACAGTCAAAAAAACTGCCTCTGTATGTGCAGATAAAAAAATATTTACATGTATTAATTATATGGTTGGCAGGAAAAGTAAAAAACACATGAAAACACACAGGACAGGTAGGTAGTAACCCATGTTTTTCTCCCAAGACCTTTTTGCATTTCCTGATCCCTTAGAAAAAAAATTCATAGATGGCTTCTGAAAAGCCTGTTAGTAAACAAGCAGAAGTTATACACTTACTGATTTACCTAACAAAAATTAAAAACATTAGTTCTTGGCTTCTCACAGAGATGATCAGTAATGATTTCTCCATTACCTTAAACTCTTCTTGGAAAACTAAAAATGCCAAAAAATTTTGCGAGGGATAGGGTAAACATCCAGAAAATGACAGGCACTCATGACTTTTTACTCCCTCTGCAAATGAATTCTGGTGAAAGTAAGTTTTTGGAGGCATGTAACCCTATGATATTGTGTAGTAAATGCTAACATTCTGCAAATCTGCACTTGAAGACTGTTTTGATTTGGATTAAATTAACAAAGTGGGGATTATAAAAATATAGTTATCTTTATTTTCCCAAAACCTCTGCCCCAAAGGTATGTACAAAACTGATTAAATTTTATTTACCAGTTCTATTCGATTGTGAATTCTACAAGAATGCTCACGGGCAACTTTAGTACAATTTAGAGAATTCAGAAAATTGAAAAGGCTAAATCACAAAATAGCTTCACCCCACTGATAAAATCAGAGGCAATCCAGGACCCTAGGGGAAGCCGACAAGTCGAATTGTACTCATGAGAATGGAGTAGGAATTTGAAGATAGTCCCTAGGTCTCCAGGGCTCCAGAACTGCAAGTTTATAATCCAATTTATGGATAACGCAGCACAAATCCAAAGGAAAAAGGGACTTGCGAAAATTAAAGTCTTCTTAGACACAGCTCCCACGAGGCAAAACTTGTGGAGCAGCACTGTTTGAGTAGTGCAAGGAAAGCAGCACTGCCAGTGTGTTACAGCAAACAGCCACAGTTTTTTCGCAGCAGGCAGGGTCACTCCAGCATGAGGCAGGGAGCAGGATCCTGGACCCCAGGGTCGGCACGTCCAGGGAGAAGCCACGTACCAGTGCTGAGCTCTTCAATTTCATCACCAATTCAGAGTGACAGTAGAGCGAGTCCAAAATGAGTGCCAAAAATGATCCCAAAATGATCCCATAAAGTGAGAGCCCAGACCATTTTCTGGTCACTCTATTTAAGATTTCCCTAAGCAATGTTTCCAGTACCAATACATACTGGGCACGAAGAATCCAGCCAATCACAATTCCAGATCCCAGCACGGACTTTCCCCCTGAGTGAGGGACTTCAGCTCCTGGTGCAAAGAATGATCTCCTTCTATGATCAGGTGACCAGCCTGGTGGACGTGGGAAAGGCTGTGGATGTAGTCTACCTGGACTTCAGCAAGGCCTTTGACACTGTCCCCCACAGCAAACTCCTGGCCAAGCTGACAGCTTGTGGCTTGGACAGCAGCACTCTGCGTTGGGTTAGGAACTGGCTGGAGGGCCGAGCCCAGAGAGTGGTGGTGAATGGTGCCACATCCAGCTGGCAGCCTGTCACTAGTGGTGTCCCCCAGGGATCAGTGTTGGGCCCCATCCTGTTCAATATCTTTACTGATGATCTGGATGAGGGGATTGAGTCCATCATCAGTAAATTTGCAGATGACACCAAGTCAAGAGCAGATGTTGATCTGTAGAAGGTAGAAGGGCTCTGCAGAGGGACCTTGACAGGCTGGACAGATGGGCAGAGTCCAACATGATGGCATTCAACAAGTCCAAGTGCCAGGTGCTCCACTTTGGCCACAACAACCCCATGCAGAGCTACAGGCTAGGGTCAGAGTGGCTGGAGAGCAGCCAGGCAGAAAGGGACCTGGGGGTACTGGTTGACAGCCACCTGAACATGAGCCAGCAGTGTGCCCAGGTGGTCAAGAGAGCCAATGGCATCCTGGCCTGCATCAGGCATAGTTTGGCCAGCAGGAGCAGGGAGGTCATTGTACCCCTGTACACAGCACTGGTTAGGCCACACCTTGAGTACTGTGTCCAGTTCTGGGCCCCTCAGTTTAGGAAAGATGTTGAATTGCTGGAGCATGTCCAGAGAAGGGCAACGAGGCTGGTGAGAGGCCTCGAGCACAAGCCCTATGAGGAGAGGCTGAGGGAGCTGGGACTGTTGAGCCTGGAGGAGGCTCAGGGGTGACCTCATTGCTGTCTACAACTACCTGAAGGGAGGTTATAGCCAGGAGGGGGTTGGTCTCTTCTCCCAGGCAACCAGCCCCAGAACAAGAGGACACAGTCTCAAGCTGCGCCAGGGGAGGTTTAGGCTGGAGGTGAGGAGAAAGTTCTTCACAGAGAGAGTGGTTGCCTGTTGGAATGGGCTGTCCAGGGAGGTGGTGGAGTCACCATCCCTGGAGGTGTTCAAGAGGGGATTGGACATGGCACTTGGTGCCATGGTTTAGATAGGCATGAGGTGTAGGGTGACAGGTTGGACTCGATGATCTTTGAGGTCTCTTCCAGCCTTCTTGATTCTATGATTCTATGATTCTAATGGGCGCCAATTTTATCTTTCCCCCCAAGCCCTTACATCTCCTCCACTTTGAGAAAGAGCAATTACCTGCACGTCTTTCTCATTACAGTGCTAATAACAGACCTATTATTACCACCACAAGTAACAAAATCAGGTATGGTAAACAGACCACCTTAGGGTTCAAATAACCTAGATAACTCTTACTTACAAGAACACTAAATTCAAAGTCAGGAGGAACAGTCACAGTTGTACTGCAATATCCCGCCAAACCAACAAATCCAAGGCAGTAATCACCAAACCTCCTTAAACCAAAGAAATAGCTTATATACTATGTACTTGCTGACTTGGTCAATCAGTGGAGAAACAACCCATTTAAAAAGCATTACACTTAAAACAGAGTATACCAAATGCCACAAAACCCAAACCAGCTTTATTTTGACCTCCTTAATCTGAGGAGTAATTAATCAATCAATCGAGCAATGCCCCATGTTGGACAGGTGCAAATTAATTTGTAATGTGATGGGTTGAAAGCTCCCCCCAACATTAAATTTGCCCAACCAACTGGAAGCAAATGAAGCTGTACCTACAAGCAAAACTACAATCTACAACGAAGTGCAATGAATATGTATGAAGTACACGGTATTTACAAATATTTACACATATTTATAAACAGAAAAACAACCCCCCTGGCTAAAAACAGGAGAGCTTCTCCCCCACCTTACTCTCCTCCTTACCCTGCCTTGGACACAAAGGGGACAAGAGGCAGAGCAGAGAAGTTGTTGTTATTACCATTCACAACAAAAGCAATGCACTTAAGGGCAGTAAAGCCAGGAGAAGCATCAGCCAGAGCCGAAGAAGTGAAAAGAGAGAGATTGTTTTGTACAACTAGCTTAAGTCCATAATTCATTAGTGGATTGTTTAGAACGTATCATTATTTTCCTTTTTACACCCAATAGTGATTTATTCACATTCTACCACTTTCTGTTCAAGATCTGTGGAGAATTTTAAAGGCATAGCCTAAAACTATCACAACTACCAAAAACGACATCTAGACCCAGGTCCCCTACGCTTGGAGTTCCCCAAGAGAATTCTGAGTGACATTTTCCTTCACTACCTGTATATTTATCATATATATATATTTATATATATATCATATATATATATATATTTATCAAACCCAACAAAAATGATGTATCTGAAACAATGACAGAGTCAATTTTATTGTTCCAAGAATGTCAGAAGAATAGTAACTTATTAGTTCTTTCCTAGCACTTTACACTTGGACACAAAATATAAAATCTGGAAAAAAGAGTTGGTGTGGACTTACTGCAAAAGTATAACAAAAATAGAAACAGTATCACTTCCAAACATCTTCTGGTCATGGTGACAGTAACAAAGGTAATGCTTTTCCCACATGAAGATCTTTATTATGCTCTGTTCTCAGTGCTTCCTATCACAAATAGGAGTTCCAGTGAATATTTACTGCTTTAACCATTAGGATTATATTGATATTTATATAATTCACATGCAACACTGACCTTTCTACTTCCATCAGACATATTTACATTTAACACTGAATAACAATTTTTTTTTTTTTTCCAAGATAAAACAAAATGTGCCTGGACAGAGAAACAACCTTTCAGAGAAAGATTCTCCCAGAGAATAATTCATTTCCTACCAACTACCCAAAATGCTGCTTCTGTTGTTGTTTTTTATTTTTTGTAAAATGCCTAATAATGTGAAACTCTGATGTGTTGGATGCAGTGGCTATGGAATTCCTGTGATGAGAAGATACTTGAAAATTAGAGCCTGTGAATACCTTTAATGTGCCTCAGCCTAAGTGCCTGTGTGAGGTTCTGTTGCAGGGTGCTCCAAACCCCTATTCCCCACCTCCATCTGTGGAAGTTTGAATGGGGGGATGACAAAGGCATGAAATTACCTTCCCCTCCCACTGGGAGCTTGAGCAGGGAAAGGTAAAAAAAGCGCCTTTCTTCCGCCAGTGGCTGAAGTCCCTCATGTGTATTTGCACGTGTATTCGCCCGTGCTGGGATTTGGAATTGTGATTGGCTGAGTTCTTCACGCCCAGTGTACATTGGCACTGGACACATTGTCTTGGGAAATCTTAAACAGAGTGACCAAAAAGCAGTCTCAGATTCGCTCTGGACTCGGTTTCCTGGTATTCATGCTGGGACTCACTAGATTCGCGGTGACATTAGCTGGTAGCACTTGGACCTGCCCACCCTGGGGTTGTGCTCCTTGCCCATGCTGGAGCAACCCTCTGCCGTAAACTGTGGCTGTTTGTGGCCAGCACAGCTTCTCTTGTGCTGCCCAGACAGCGCTGCTCCACAAGATTTGCTCATGAGAGCCATGTCTAAAGACACTTTAACTATGCCAGGTCCCTTTTTCCTTTGGATTTGTGCCACAATCCACAAATTGGATTTTAAATCTTGCAGTTCTGACACTGCTGCAAGGAGAGATCCAGGGACCATCTCCACATTCCTAGTCCATCCTTTGTGAGTAAAATCCGACTCACTGGCTTTCCTGAGGGTTCTGGCTTGCCTCTGATTGTAGGTAAAGCTATTTTGTGGCTTAGCCTTTTCCATTTTCTGAATTCTCTAAATTGTACTAAAGTTGTCCACAAGCATCCTTGTAGAAGTCGTGACCAAATAGAACCTGTAAATAAAAGTTAACCAGTTTTGTATATAATTTTGGGCGCCGGGGGTTGGGAAAATAAAGATAACTATAATTCCCACTTTGTTAATTTAATTCCAGTCAAAACAGGTACAAAGTAAGAAAATCAGGCTCCTTACCCCTCTCTAGTGTTCAGTAGTACATATCTGAGAAAGCATCCTGAAAATGTACCCTGCAGTCTGAGCCCTCACAGTACTGGTATCATGCTCTCTTCTCTGGGTAAGAGCAGTGAAGAGCTGTCACGAGGGGCAGCCTATGCCCAGAATTATGCCCCAAAGATTACCAAAATTTGTCCCAACATGTTTTGCTCGCATCCCCCTCCCCACTCCCAGGCATCAGACAGCTGGGGTAAACAACCCAACCTGCCTTCTGTGCAGTAAACAAGGTCATACACCAACCTTATGGGATGCCTGTGAGATGCTTCTGCATAATTTTAGCCACATGCTTTGTCATAGGCTGAAAGGTATTACCAAGGTTGACTGCTGGCCCAATTAAAGGCTCAAGTAGCATATAAGTATTCCCTAAATTGTAAACCAGTCACTATTTGCTCTTTGCTCCTTGCTCTTGCTATTAAGTTCCAGCCATGTGCACATATAATGCTGGCCTTTTCAGTCTGGAGAGAAGCCAGCACCCAGGAAGTGCCACCATGCCTCAGTTTACACAGAAGCCCGCAAAGAGTCCTTTACTTTGCTTCACCACAGCTTAGTGTCATATCTCCAAGTCCTGCAGGTAAGAAAAGCAGCCACTGAGTCTTAGAGGGACTGAATCCCACTTGTAAGTCTATCCAGTTGGGGGGAGGACTAGCCTGAACCCTTCAGCAAATCTCAACATTGTCTGCTACAGCCACAAGCCACAGACCTGTGAGCCAAAGCCCTGTGTCTGCTTGCAATAAAGGACCCTGAAGTCACGGCAGAACGGAGCCACGTGTCACTCCGCAGCCCTAAACGGGAAGCAGTCACCGAGAGGAACTTGGCAGCACTTTGAGCCGAGTCAGGGGAAAAGCTGCTTCACGCCACCCTCACCCCCCACTCTCTAGCAGCTCCAGGAGGGTACCGCACCTCCTACAGCACCCTACCGACTCCTGAAAGGACCGCAGTGCCAAGGGAGCTGCCCAAGCCCATTCTAGGGGATTCTGCCTGATTGGCAGAAGTCTATGGCACGGTAGCTCCCAGCTACGGCCCCTGCAGCTGCGTGAGGGGAAAGCTGCCCCCACTGCTGCTGCTCAGAATGGACCACCCTTAGGAGCCAGCTATGGCATCAGCCACAGCAGCCAGCCAGAGCAGCCGTAGCTTAGCAATCAGCTTAGCTACAAGAGAAAACGTGTATCTTTTCAGTGTTCACGTGTTTTGCACCAGATATGGTTCTGTGTAAAATCCCTGCACTGTAGCTCATGTGGTATTGCAATCTATGATTTACAAGCAGCCTCCTTGGCCACGCCCAGAGTCATAATATATTATTGTAATTGACTTAAGTCTCTTGAAAGGTTCCTTAAGTGTATGTACCAGACATCTAGTTGTTTAGCTGTGTGAGCAGCTGCCAAGCTTATGAAGTCGCCCTCTAGTGGACAAGCAGCAGAATTACAACCTCGGTTCTTAACTGAATAACTATTCTGTATTTTTCTAATTGGGTTCAAATCATTACACTGTACCAGTTTATGGGATATTTTTCACGACCGTACCTTAGAATCTGCATATAAACACTGATAAATGGTCATTAATAATTTTGGCTATTAATAAAAGTATTTTTCATATGTCATATTTTCATAATTCATAAATTAATAACCACATTCATTACAGAAGCATAAAAAAACAAGACAACAACGAAGACAACAAACTGTAACACTCTGTTACTGGCCAGCGCTGAGTCTTAAAAAGGTATCCCACATCCCACAGAAATACTTGTGAACATTTACTCCCTTTTAGATACAACGCCTACTTTGTTCTGTCAAAGTGTACTTTAAACTGAACTAGACCTACAAAGTGTAGTCTTAACTAATAAACTGCCAGGCTGAAATATCAGAAAGGATTAAGAAGAGCTGACAAATTCAAAGCCTCCTATCTTAGGCAAAAACTCTTCATTTGTCTGTCTATGGATAAAACTGGACATCTAGATGCAAGCACTTAAATACACAAGGTAATATTCTCAGCTAAGAATATCAGTAGCATTTATTGTGATTGAAATACTACCTTTATGTAATAATAAGTTATATATTTAAATTATCTATCTGAAGATCACAGAATCGTAGAATACATCTGTTTGGAAGAGACCTCAAAGAGATTCAACGACGGGACTGAGTATCTGAACAGGCAATAGGCTGGAGCCTTTAAAATGCTAGACCCTTCAACTCTAACATTGTCAAGTCCCAAAGTTAATGAAGTCACAGGGGAAAAAAAAGTAGTAAAAACGAAAGACTTGGTTTTGCAGGGGTCACAGTACATAGCACCTTACAGGACTAACTCCTGTAATACAAAAGTTGAGTTGAAAACAAAACAATAAAGGAAACCAAACATTTGAAGCCTGTGAATTTATTACATCTCATGGTACACTGCATGGCAGTCATTAAGCAGTAGTCATGCAACAGCTTTTCTTGTGTGCTGCTCAGGGAAGATGTGCTCTAAAGCAGCAGCAAGGGTCACAGCTAAAAAACTCCCAGGCTCCATGGCTCCTTGTTTTGATCTGCATGGAAAGTCCCATGCCTGAAGGAATGCTTTTTAAACAGGCAGAACAATGATTAATAATGTCTGCTTCAAAACACAAGGCAGATTCATATTAGTTTCTAGATAGTTTTAGCATCTGGTCTCAGGGATTTGCTAAGAGTTTACAAGCAAAATCAAAATCTTAAAATCCAAATAAAGCAATTTTTAGCAGATGCTTTGAAGTACACATAAAGACTAACACCTTTTTATTATTATTATTTATTACATTGGTTTGAATTGATCTTTCGGAATAGAATTAACAATGTGAGTATGCCATTGTGAAGCAACCAGAAACAGACCTGCAACTTTATTTCTTCTTTGTAACAATCTGGAATTTATTCACTTAAATCTTCCATTTAGATACAACAGTAATAAAATAGCTGTACACTACTTCTGTTACAAATGTAAGTACTATTTAAAATGACTTTACATACGCCAAAGCATTTCTCACTCTGACCAAGCAACAGGTATAGAAGAGCAATTAAATAACAGCATGCAGTAATGGTACTATTTCTTTTCTTTCAAGTCTACCACAGTGTAACTTCTATAATAGTTAGAAAGACAAAGGGGAAGGGTTGTTAAATTAATTGACTTAAACATAGCTATCAATTTGTTAATGCTATCACACAGATACTCCTAATACCGGTTTTGTGTCCCACTGAAGCAAATGCTAGTCCTTTGTATCTTCCCCTAGTAATAACATGACCACTGTCTACATTTTCAGTTAATATTTCTCTCTTAAATAACAATGACATGGTGGCCTTCTTGCTACAAGTTGTGGTTTTTTTTTTTTTTAATTAACACAAAGGGCCTTCCTGTCAATTAGCAGTCTAATGAGCTAGGTATCTTTCTTCCTCAAAAGAAGAAGAGGCTTTCTTTCCTCAAAAGAAGGAGAGGCTGAGGGAGCTGGGACTGTTTAGCCTGGAGAAGAGGAGGCTCAGGGGAGACCTCATTGCTGTCTACAACTACCTGAAGGGAGGTTGTAGCCAGGAGGGGGGTTGGTCTCTTCTCCCAGGCAACCAGCACCAGAACAAGAGGACACAGTCTCAAGCTGCGCCAGGGGAGGTTTAGGCTGGAGGTGAAGAGAAAGTTCTTCACAGAGAGAGTGGTTGGCCATTGGAATGGGCTGCCCAGGGAGGTGGTAGAGTCACCGTCCCTGGAGGTGTTCAAGGGGGGATTGGACATGGCACTTGGTGCCATGGTTTAGATAGTCATGAGGTTTAGGGTGACAGGTTGGACTCGATCTTTGAGGTCTCTTCCAGCCTTCTTGATTCTATGATTCTAAAAGACTGGGTGAAAACTTTTCTGCAGGAAGGTAAATCACGGGTAAAGTGTTCCTTAGCTGCCAGATTCTTAAGAGCTACTTTGGAGAAGCAGATGCCAAGGGTTGACTACAATCAGCTAAAGCCTTCAGTGAGTGTGGGTTTTGGATACAGTGAGAATCTCAACTCAGAAAACTGAGGATGTTGATAAATTTATTGACCACACTGATGCCCAAAGAAGAACTACATGGTCGCATCATGCTTACTGTCTTGTATTTACATCTCTGAAACTAATAATCCCCCCAAAATATTTGCATCCCTCAAATCTGCTCCTTAATTCTGATGTAGAAAAACCTTCATGCTGTCTTAATACTCACTTCTACCAGGAAGGATTTTCAGCCTTTTACCCATCCTCAACTCCCTCCTTCTAGGCCTTTCCAATTCAAGGCAGACTCAACTTTTGCTGCTCCTGATAATGACAGCAACATTGTAACATCAACTTCTTCCACCTTGGTTTAACCATTATTCACAAGTCTACCTGTAGCTAAGTAAACTTGCCATGAGCAGTTTGTTTGTGGCTCTGATTCAAGCAGCTCACAGAAACATCTGCAGTGAGCCTGTAATTAATCTTGCACATTGGAAGAGGACAATTTTTGCTTACACGTATTTCATATTGTGAAGGTTGCTTTCACATCCACAAAGTCTGGAAAACACTACTATTGTAAAAGAAAAGTCTAGTTCTTCTAACATTGCAGTTGCTGGGCCCTCTCATTCACCAGGAGTAGTTTCCACTTGCAAATGGGATTTTTCAGCCCTAATCACAAGTCCTCTCCTTTCAAACCAAAAAAACATACCCTCTTTCTTTAAAAGAACCCACCTCTACTCCCTCACATCTAAGCCAAACTGAAATACTATTTTCTTTTTTTTTTTTTTTGGATACAGTAGGACTTAGGTAATTTAAGTACAGAGAAAAGCAGAAATCCCCCTGCAAGTAACCCACACAGCTCTTTCTACTTGGGCTCTGTGAAATAATACAAATAACCACCTGAAGCCATTAATCATCTGCCTCCAAGTTACATACTTTTTCTTCTTTCTTCAAAAGTCCATTTTTTATTAATACTTTCTTTCTTCAGTAACCTCATTTCTGTTTTCTGACTACTGCTGCCCATGCCATCTCCCTGTTGACTTGGTGACTTTATCATTTTTCCAACATATTTATTGTACCATTCCTGTTATGTTGCGTTGTGTGGTTACCAATGCAAACTTTTTTTTTTTTTTAAAGCTTTGGGTGCCTTACAAGCATTTATTATAATACTAATAGGAAAAAATGTCTATGCCTTTCCATAGCTCAAGTAACTCTATCCCCATGGTTTGACAGTAACAGAAATAATTCTACTGTATACAAAAATATGGTTAAATATTATTTTTCTTCATTGCTGTGACACAGTCCTGTGAAGCCGGCAGAGCAAGAAGGCTACATAAACATCTCCATTCTCTTCGCTATGCATAATGTAAATAATATAATCTTACTGACCCAACCACTTTGGGCAGACAGTTCATGACAATACAGTCAAAGTGACTGTTCCTTTTGTCCTTTTCAGAATAGCAACTGCTTCCTCATGGGTCACCCCTTCTAAACTCTGCCCATTCACAGCAATGATTTGATCCCCCCGCTTCAGGCGTCCATCTTCTGCTGCTGCACCCTGAAACAACACAACACATAAATGCAGACTCATGCATTTCTTTTAATCCCCACCACACTGGCCTTACAGTCTTCATAAAATGGGCTTAGTGCACAAAACCCCATAACACTTTCTTGATTCTCAGTGCTTCAAACACAGTCAATCATTGTGTAGCCTGCTAGTGCTGCAGTATGCCCTGCCCAAAGTTCCACAACATTCAGAAGTTGTATATATATGATTTTTTATATTTCCTTAACCCTATTTATCCAGACAGTTTAACTTTTAAACTCTACTATCAATAGGAGTAAAATTTTTAACCTGAGTAAGTTTTCAGCAACTGGTATTATAAAGTCAGTAATCAAAACCCATCTCTGTACCTTGATTTACCATGAAAATTTGGGATTTTTTGATTCCGTTTTTCTCTGACTTGGGGCTTTTTCCTGGGGCAGTGCAATCTACCAAATCCGAGTCAGTACCTGAACTTCTTCCAATATCTCTACTGAGTTATATTATTTTACCTTGGTCTAAGCATGTGCAGAATTCCAGTTTTGAGAGCTGAAGATTCTAGCATGTGCAGTCAAATGCATTTAGAAATTCTTAATCTTACTAAGAGCATACCTTTCAAATACTGCAAGAACATTTTGACCACCACTTGCACTGAGGAAGAAAAGCTGTGAGAAACTGTAACAATCCTTTGCCTTTAAACTCAGGCCATGACTTAAATAGTAGCAGCTGTGAACTAATGAATGGATTGACTTAATAAATTTACATTTACCTTTGCAAATACTGTCTTCACATAAATGGGTAAGTCTCCATGGGGACTGCCATAACCCCCCACAATACTAAAGCCTAGGCCATCTGGTCCTCTATCCAGAGTAATGGTCTTGTACTGAGGAGTTCTGAGAAAAGTAAAAAAAGAAAAAACATGGTAATGTTGTCTGATTTAGTATATAGAATATTCAATAAAAATCATTTCTCCTTTCAAGCCAAGCAATACATCTCCGTTTCCACTGTTACTACAAATGCTTCTCCTCTAACATACTGACTATTTTAATTAATGTAAAACACTATGATTGTCTAATGCCCTCATTATTACTGAAGGGTAGCTTCAGTAATCTTCCACCCAGCTCAGGGCATAGTTACAGCGGCAGTATGCCACAAACAGTGCTTACTAGTAAAGCAGACATGCAGTTTTAGTACCTCAAATCTACATAACAAACACCTACTTTAAAACTCCAGTAACGCACTCACTCCACCTCTTAAAAAAACATCCACAATCAGCCCCAACAGTTTATGTTCTAAGGTTTAATTGCTTCTTCTCTGACATGACTGAGTGCATTTATATGTGTGCGTTTATACCAGACCATTTGTAGGTGTATCACCCCACATATATTTTGACTCTAAGAAATTCTGAAGTTCTATCTTTTGAAGCACATCTGTGTTGCTGAAAAGTTCTATTTTCTCTTTCCCTTTTCCTAAGTAAAAAATGCCTCAGATTAATGATACAGTTTGAAGCAAAACTTGTTTTGATAGCTGTACTTTAAAATATACCAGAAGCAATACACCTTGTATACCAGAAAAGCTAGATGCTCCTGATAGCCCAGTGTTAGAAAGCACATTATGGAAATACAGCTAGCATTGTGGAAAGGACATTGCTATTTAAGTCTGAGAAAAAACATTTTGGATGTTACCAATTATCTCTACCAAGGCTCAGTCAAACAATGGAGCCTTGCATTTACAGTGAAGAAATCAAATCACACTGTAACTCTATAGAGAGGCAAAATACAGAGAATGACAAATCACATTATGAAAAATGCAGAAGAATGCCTGTGACCTACAGCTCCCATAGAGACCAAATGTGTAAGTCATGATTAAATCAAACAGCAAAAATCTATTATTTGCTAGAATCTGTGCATTCTACCTAAAATAACAGGGTACAGAGATTGTATATTCTATAGTTACTGACCCTAAGTCATCCTGAAAAATGCTGGCTGAAGTTAGTCCCGCAAATGAAAGACTGGATGTAGGGGTATCCTGATGCTGACCAGTTATGACACTCACTTCTCCTCCAGCTACAACCTGGGAACAGAGTTCGTAAACCAGTATAATGAGAATGCTGACTCCAAAATAATCCATTGTAGCAGCTGACAAAACAGTATTCATAAAATATTTCAAATGTCACTGAAGATTTTTTACCTGCAACTCAATAGTGCCTGAAGCATTTTTTAAGAGACTAACAGCTTGGGAGTGAGTCATACCCTCAGTAGATGTTCCACAGATGCTAACAATCCTGTCCCCAACCTGCAGAAGAAATTGTAGAAAATCTAACTAACGGTAAGTTTAGTTACATAAAGTTATTTGTCACGTTCTTTCAACAATAGCAAATCTGTGTAACTCCATTTAGCCAGATTTTATCAGTGATACAGGTCAGGTAGAATTAAATTAGAAACCTTGCACCACACATTTTCTCTCAAAGGCAAATCATCTTTGATCTACATAATGATCCCTTACAGAGACAAAAAACTCCACATCACAATTAGCAAATTATACTTGTTTAGTGTGTGCAGTATAAAAAAAGTAATGATGCTTTACAGAATTAATCATAATACTCTAGAAATACGCAGCATGTTAAAAGAAAGAGATTTTACATGTCACTTGTTGATAGACAGATTGAGATAATAAATTATCATCAGAGATTATGTTTTAATTCATCCTCAAGTAATACTGTCCATTTTCCAAGAAGCACTGAGTCAAATTCAACCAGACTGGTACAGACTGGATACAGTACACATGTAAAGGATGTATCCCACTTTAATTCAGACCCTAAAAAGTATTATCTCTATCCTAAGACAGATAAGCAGAGAAAATGTGAGAAAGAAAACAGACTGAACATATACAGTTGCAGGAATGACCACCATGGTCATCGGTGGAACTAACCCACAGAATTCATCATTCTGAACCACTCTCTCCATTTTCAGTTTTCACAAGCTAAGTATATCTTGATGATCCAAGATTGCTTTAGGACTTGTTTCCCAAAGTTACTATCTTTCAGCAATTACCTTTCACTGTGCTACCAATGTGAGTTACTGTTTCATCAATCTGAACAGTAAAAACTGTTGTCAGAGCCCGAAGCACTTACAACTCTATCATTAAACTGCTAATTAATTGCCTGACCAGAGTATTTACTCTGCATTACCTATTCAATCTTTCCAACCTTCTTTACTATTAACTTACTCTGAGTTTCTGAGTCTGAGCTGCAACTCCATTTGGATGCATCATGGCAATAAATATAGGAACATCTCCAAGAGGACTTCCTACACCTCCTGCAATGCTCACTCCTAGGGAATCTGCAGGACCCTGTCATTGTCATGAAAAAAGAGATTAGATCTTTCTGTAAAGAAAACACACACAGAGAATTGTAAGCCTATCTCAAAAACTAATAAAGCCCCTACTGAAATTCAGAATTCCTAAATCTCAAGTCATTTTTAAAACTAGTGCATTTTTGCAGTATATCAATAAAGCACAGAGCACAGAACGTATGTTTTCTACCCATATGAGCTAGGTGACAATTTGCTGATTTAATTGTATGCTTTATCCTCACCATACTAAATACTTACAGTATTCTGCATCAGACTGCTAACATCAGCATAGAAAGTCTGGCCAAGAAAAGACGAACAGATGGAATAGCTAGTTTTTAATATTGTATGTACTGATTTCCCTCTCTGGACTAGTTGAGGCCTAGCACTAATCTTTATGCTCCCTCTAGTGTCCTATTGTTGAAGAACAAAAAATCTTTTCACTACTGTACAGTGCCCTACTACCTAACTGCAAAAACTGCTATTGTAAACTGGTATTTACAGACTGTCCTGTAAAAAGAGAATGGCTAAATATATCCATGTAATCAAGTGAATTAGATGCCAGGAAAAGTCAAATCAATATGAATATTCTGGACAATCAGAATCAGTCTGTGACTCAGATCTCATGCTCCTGTAAATAAGGGTGTTGATTGTGAACTTCACAGTTGAAAACCTGGCAGATGTCAAGTAAAGTGTGAAGGAAAAAACAGAAATATGGGCTTGCAACTTTGGTATAGTTCCCCTACTTCACTAAAGCAGAGTCTGCATTTAACTTACTCTGGTAACAATAAAACTTGGTTCCATTGTCTCTTATTAATGCTTCTTCGTTTTGCTTTCAAAAAAAGGTCATGAAATGTGATAGCATAAAATGCACCAAATTTACATATAAATATAGGTAGTGAAGATCATGCAATTTTAACCTGAAAAGACAGGCAAGCTAACTAGCTATTGCTGTATCAGTTCCTCTCTCAAAATGATTCACAGGCCAGACTACTTCTTTTCAGTAAACACAGGTATTGACAACATCCACAAAACCAGTTCCTGATATATTCCACTTCCTGCTGCAACTTACCTTTTTTATTACTACTGATCTTAGTCCCTGGATTTCAGAAGCTGCTGTCAAATGGATTTTAAAAAGGAAAAAAATAAATTAGCATTTTTAGGAAACTCTTCCATTAAAAGTTATTCAAACCACTATGATGATCCAATGTTTTGCCAGTTTGTTATAAACGTGTTTTAAGCAGTGGCTCTCATTAAATTAATAGGGTTAAAATACTTCTAGTGTTGGTGAAAAAATCACTAAGTCTCTCAATTTCAGTATCTTTTGGATTAAGTATGCTAAGCATACTCAAATAGAATAAAAAAAAAAAAAACAAAACTATTACTTGCTAGCAGTATTTTGTTCAGAAGTAACTTTGTTATAAATTTGAGCATGAGATCTATTCCACATCTAACTATACAGTATCTAGGTTTCTATGCATGAGACAGCTTCACTAGACATATTTGGAGTAAGTAGAAAATGACAGCTCAGCTTAGTTTCTCAGTATTCTCAGTATCTAAATGACTGGTATCACCAGCTGCTGGTTTCTTTTATAAAAAGCTACTCAAATACATATACGATGTACTTGTACCGTAACTGCAGTGTTTTCATGACTAAGGAATCACTTTCAGGACTACAGCACATCATGACAACATTCTAGAGAAAGCAGATCTCAGACACCAATTCACATATATAAAATACTGAAAGCACCAAAGAAACCTTACCAGAATTCTTCTTTAGACTAGTTTCAAAGACCTCAGGTCCACTGGAACTGGAAACTGGGAAACTGAATGATGAGAGGCTGCCACTTCCTTCACTGACCTAAATACAGTGTTGGACTGGGATTAGAGAGAAGCTTCAGATACGCAGTTGATAGAAACAAACTTGTAACCCACAACTTTCAGCATATTTTGCTTTATTTTACTCTTTCAGTGCCCAAATGAAGCTGACACAGTCAACCTCCACTTATTTCTCAGTCACTCTAGAGGGCTGCGACCGCATCACTGGACCAACAAAGATTATTTATTCACAACTTCATGCAATGCTTTGAAGTGCTGCTTCTGAAGTCGCCACTGTGCTCTTGTATTTGTACGTCCTATCACCTCATAAGAGATCTTCTGATGCAAAAGTTAGCTGTGATTAACAAGGTAGAGACAGAAGACAAGGTTGATCTTTACAAATTCTCATGTGTACTCTCATGTTCACCTGCTGCATCACTTGAAAATTGCGCTCTTTGCTCAGCTATATCTACACAATTTCCAGAAAAAAATTTCACAATATCTACAGGGCCACACAAAGGAACAACTTGGCTCCTAGTGAGAGTAGTACACTGACTATCAGAGACTTGAAAACATTCAACATTGTGAACTATTTCTTTTTAAACAATTTGGATTAAGACTGCACAGAGAATGCACGGTTACATCTTGCTTGGAATTACCCATTTTGAAGTGAGTCTAGCATTTTAGTCTTGTCCAGTCTTAACTTGCTTACATGAAACTGTTTAATTATGGTTTGTTTTAAAAGTATTTATCTCAGTACTTCATAATCTGCACACTCAGTTTATGACAAGAAACGTTCTAAGGTAACTTATGAGTTTCCATAAATATAGCTCCTACTGGAGAGAATCATGTGAGGTGCTACCACACGGAGAATGCATTCAAATGCAGGAATTGATGCAAGTTTGTAAACTCCACCAATAGACAACAAATAAAATAAATAAACCTGAGAGAAGTCTAATGGAAAGGGTCCAGGTTATCTGCTTCTAATGACCACTATAAAGCATGAATTTGTAAGAATTGGTAAAACTCACTATGTTTCCTGAAACAACACTCCATTGCATGCCAAGCACTCCTAAAGTAACAAGGAAGTTTTAAAGTCCACTGCAACTTCTGAGGTTGCAAAGAATCACACCTCCCTGCTTCCCAGATTACATTTTTGTCTGCATCATGTCTTCAGCAGATACAATATGCTAAAGTGAACATATAAAGGTTAGTATAAAGATGAAACGCTAATAAAACCTACTTTGCATGATCTTAGATCAGGTTTGTGGAAAATCACTGTCATCATAAACCAAATCCTTTTATTTGCTTTCATTATTTAACCATTCTTTCTTCCAAACAAAAAAAGATTTTACAGTTACACACCTGGCTGCTCTGGGATGTTCTCCTCTCAGAGTGGAATGGACCAGCTTTTATTCTTCCAACCTCTAGTCTTACTGTACCTAGTGAACACTAAAGAACCATTCACTCATAAGACATCTCTTCTGTCTATGGCAATTATTTAAGTCACTTATTAGGTGATAGAAGAAGAAAAAACATGGACAGAGAGATAAAGAACAAGCACTGAACAGATAGAGCTCATGCCAGGATAAGAGTCACACAAACTAAGGACACCATAATATTCAATACTGAGCAGTGATACAGATGTGAAAATTACCCAGTAAGACTAATTATTTTACCTTTCACTTAACACTGAATTTGTGAGTAAAACAATTCACACTTAGCTTTACTATAGATTTCTCTCTTTTCCTGAAATCCGTAAGTTAAATGAGGAGAAAGAATTACCAGCTTTTCACATGTTTTAGGGATACTTAAAAAGAAACACTGCAAGAATAGGCAGCATTCTCAGCCTGAGAACACATTCCAGTGGTTTCATTCTACTTAGAACACATTTGGATTTTCCTTAGCAAAATACATTTCAGGCAGTTCAACAATTCATTTCTACATCTTACTCTTGTGAATTAAAACAGAACTTACAATACAAATGCTGATGATACAAAACTGGGGGGGTTGGCTGACACCTGTCAGGCTGTGCAGCTACCCAACATGACCTGGACAGGCTGGAGAGCTGGGTGCAAGCAAACCTCATGAAGTTTAGTAAGGACAAATGCAGGGTCCTACATCTGGGGAGAAGTAACAACAGGCACCAGTACAGCTTAGGGGATGCCCTGTTGGAAAGCAGCTCCACAGAGAAAGACCTTGGAGTGCTGGTGGACAGCAAGTTCTCCATGGAACAACAATGTGCTCTTGTGGCCAAGAGAGCCAATGGAATCCTGAGATGTATCAAGAAAGGTGTGTCCAGCAGGTCTAGGGAAGTTGTTCTACCTCTCTGCTCTGCCCTGGTGAGACCACACCTGGAATACTGTGTCCAGTTTTGGGCTCCCCAGTTTAAGACAGACACAGAACTGCTGGAGAGAATCCAATGGAGAGCCACAAGGATGATTAGGGGACTTGAGCATCTCCCCTATGAAGAGAGACTGAGATCTTGGGGGCTGTTTAGTCTTGAGTAGAGAAGACTGAGAGGGGATCTGATCAATGTCTATAAATATCTGAAGGCTGGGTGTCAAGTGGAGGGGGACAGGCTCTTTTCAGTGGTTCACAATGATAAGACAAGGAACAATGGGTTCAAACTAAAACATAGAAGATTTCACTTCAACATGAGGAGAAACTTCTTTACAGTGAGGGTGATGGAGCACTGGAATAGGCTGCCCAGGGGAAATTGTGGAGTCTCCTTCTCTGGAGACTTTCAAAACCCACCTGGATGCATTGCTGTGCGGACTACCTTAAGTGATCCTGCTCTGGCAGGGGTGTTGGACGTGATGATCTCTTGAGGTCCCTTCCAATCTCTGATATACTGTGATACTGCCATAACCGACTTAAAATTGGTGACTGTCTATACAAGAGTGACTGTAACTGAACTGTTAACAATAATACATCCGAGTTATTTTAAACCTCTCATTTCTCAAGTCTAGGATAATTGTTTACAAGTGCTACTGAGTAGGATGGAGCACATAAAACATCAATGCAAAAATAATGAGTGGGAAATAAGAATCTTCAATTAGATATTCCAAAACGTTTGCCAAAATGTAAGAAACTTGACACATGAAAGGGTATTTAGAGGAGATGTAAGAAACTTAAGAAAAATACTGTCTTTAGATGAAATAAAGTTATCAGCTAAGGATGGAAAACTAGTATCAACCCAGAAGAGAATTCTAATCAGCTGTCAGAATATAGACCCAGTTCTGCTGTTCTCACTTACAGACACATGCTGTGAATACAGAATAAAGTGCTCCTACCTCCCCTTTCTAATCTTTCTCCTCCACATCTCAAGCCAAAAAAAAAAAAGCACTAAAGCTTGACGAACTGTTAAAGACCTGAAAAAAGTTGAGTGCAAAGAAGCCTGATCATGTGTCTACATATCCAAGAGTTAGCTGTGTAGTGGCCAGTTGAATTTTTTTCTTCTAGTGGAATGATTTTCCCTTGGAAAGTGCTGACTCAGTGGAATCCTTACCATGCTGCAGGAATGCCTCAAAATCCTGAGTGAAAAACAGACAAGCTGGACTTCCTGCCAGACTGCAGAAAATGTTGTGTGTCTCACTTCATTCTGATTTCACAGAATCACAGAAGCAACCAGGTTGGAAAAGACCTCAGAGATCATCAAGTCCAACCTATTACCTAATACCTAACACCACCTGACAAACCATTGGTCCAAGCGCCACATTCAATCTCTTCTTGAACACCTCCAGGGATGGTGACTCCACCACCTCCCTAGGCAGCCCATTCCATTGGCCAATTACTCTTTCTGTGAAGAACTTCCTCCTCACCTCAAGCCTAAACTTGCCCTGGTGAAGCTTGAGAATGTGTTCTCTTGCTCTGCCACTGGTTGCCTGTGAAAAGAGACCAACCCCCATCTGTCTACAACCTCCTTTCAGGTAGTTGTAGAGAGCAGTAAGGCCTCCCCTGAGCCTCCTCTTCTCCAGGCTAAACAACCCCAGCTCCCTCAACCTCTCCTCATAGGGCTTGTGCTCGAGACCTCTCACCAGCCTTGTTGCCCTTCTCTGGACACATTATAAGCATCTCAATGTCCTTCTTAAATTGAGGAGCCCAGAACTGGACACAGTACTCAAGGTGTGGTCTAACCAGTGCTGAGTACAGGGGCAGAATGACTTCCCTGCTCCTGCTGGCCACACTATTCCTGATGCAGGCCAGGATGCCATTGGCCTTCTTGGCCACCTGGGCACACTGCTGGCTCATGTTCAGCCTACCTATTTGGTAATAGGGAGAGGACATCAGAAGCATAAGAACATATAGGGGTTTACTTCAGGTATCTTTTCGAGAAAGCAATTTCTTAAACTAGATGCCTTGGTCACTGCAAAAATGGATTTAATCGATGTAAGGTGACACTAGAGATACGCAGAATACAAAAATAAAGTTTAACGTTACTAAGTTAATGGCATAACTTCTCTGTTAAATTCTCCATCATTTTAAGTCAGTTCTGCATATCTTTCTAAAACTGTGAGACAGTTAACAAATTACTAGTTAGTTGGAGAAAAAAGAGTTTAAAGTTTTAGGTTGCTCTGTGTAACGGTCTATCCTCTAAACATGGGACTCCACACCACCACTACACTCTCACCTTTGTCAGTGAAAGTATAAAAATACAAATGCTCTTGATTTTGGGAAGGCACAGTTGATTCTCAGTGACATCTATTAATCGTCTGAACTCAGTCTGAATAAAGCTTTCAAAAATCTAGGTTTCAGTTCTTCACTTTATCCATCTTTCCACAATACCTTTAGCAAAGCTGCAACAGCCTCCTGGTTAGCATTTCTAACATCTTCTCCATTCACTGTCAATATCTGGTCTCCTTGCATTAATCTCCCATCTGTATCCGCGATTCCTCCTTTAACAATGTCTGACACGAACACCCCTGTATCACTTCTGCAAATATAGAGATGGATTTTGCATTACAGTACTGTTTGAGGGACATTTTTATGGCTTGCTATTTGGAACACAATAAACATCATCTCATTTTTCTGTTGAGTAAGGTCTGGCTAGTTCCTCTAGGAATGGCCAATTATATTTGGCCTTCAAGTTTCCAGAATCTGAGCACCAGAACCAACCAGAAACATAAACATGCCCAGCAAATCGCAGACACTGGCTCTCTAGGTACATTTATACCTTTTCCCAACAATACTCAGACCAAGGCCTCTGCCAGGCTTCTTTTGGAGCTCTATATTGAGTACATCATACATGTCTTCCTCCTTGTACTGGGCCTCATCTCTGTACACAGTCAGACGAACTTTTTGGGGAGTCTGACGGAGGACATTTATTGCTTCATCATGTGTGGCATTCCTGAGGTCAATCCCGTTCACCTGCAATGAAAACATACAAAATGAAAGCATATAACAGTGAAGTGCGCAGGACCTTCCAGAAGACAAATAGAAAATGCCTAGATAGCAAATGGCAATGAAAGTGAAAAAAAGAAACCACCATACCTCTAGTATCTGATCCCCAGCCCACAGTCTCCCATCTTTAGATGCTGCTCCTTCTTCATATACTTCATGGATAATAATTGCTCCCTGTGGACAAATAAAACAACAAAAAAATTGCATGCTGAAATCACATTCCCCTACTTTGAACCAAGAACAACTGAAAATTCCTACTCTAATTCATCAGCATATAAGAATCCAGGAAGGCTCGACATACTTCAAAAGTCTTAAAGGCAGGTCTGCAGGCTGTCCCCATGTGCTGAGAAATGACTCAGTGGGGAAGGCATCTGGCCTGGATGAATAGGGACTTTTGGCTGGACCTCAAGAACAGAAGGAGAGTTTATGGCTTTTGGAAGAGGGGACAGGTCTCTCACCAGGACTGTAAAGTTCTAGTGAAGCTCATCAGTGAGAAAATTAGGAGAGCCAAAGGACAACTAGAATTCAACCTAGCTACAGACATTAAGGATATTGAAAAATATTTCTATAAATTAACAACAAGAGGAGACTGGGGAAAATCATCCTTTATTGTTGCAGAGGGAAACATAGGTGAGGTGCTCAATGACTACTTTGCCTCAGTCTTTAGCACTGGAATCAGCAGTTCCCCAGACTCATGAATTAGAGGAGTCAGGGAGGGGAACAAGAATGAGGTCTTCACAATAAATGAGGAAGTGGTCAGAGGTCTGCTACACCCTTAGACGCACACAAGTCTGTGGGACCAGATGACTACACCCAAGGGTGCTGAAGGAGTTGGCAGATGTGCTCATCAAGCTACTTCCCATTATTTACCTGAAGTCCTGGCTAACTGGGGAGGTCCCAATGGACTGGAGGGTAGCAAATATAACACCTATCTATGAGAGAGGAAGAAAGGAAGATCTTGGAAGCTACAGGCCTGTCAGTCTGACCTCAGAACCAGGGAAGGTCATGGAGCAGATCATCTTGAGTGCCATTACACGACATAGAGAGGACACTCAGGGGATCAGGCACATCCAGCATGGGTTTATGAAGCACAGGTCCTGGATGACTAACCTGATCTTCTATGACAAGATGACCTGACAACTGGGTGAGGGAAAGGCTGTGCATATTGTCTACCTAGATTTTCCAAAAGCCTTTGACACTGTTTCCCATAGAATTCTTGTGGACAAACTGGCTGCTCATGGCTTGGATGAGCACAGGCTCTGATGGATAAAGCCCTGGCTGGGAGAACAGGCACAAAGGGTGGTGGTCAATGGAGTTAAATCCAGCTGCTGGCTGGTGAAAAGTGGTGTTCCTCAGGGCACAGTGTTGGGACCACTTCTGTTTAATATCTTTATTGATGACCTTGATGAAGTCATAGAGTGTCTAAGTTCACAGATGACACCAAATTAGGTGGGAGTGTTGATCTGCATGAGGTTAGGGAGAATCTACAGAGAGACTTGGATAGATTGGATCAATAGGCCAACATTAACAGGATGAGCTTCAACAAGGCTGAATGCCAGGTCCTGCACTTGGGTCACAACAACCCCATGAAACACTACAGCCTTGGGGATGTATGGCTGGAAAGCTGTCTAGCAGAAAAGGACCTGGTGGTTCAAATTGACAAGCAGCTGAATATGAGAAAGCGTGCCCAGGTGGGCAAGAAAACCATTGGCATCCTGGCTTGTATTAGAAGTGCCTTGTCCAGCAGGAGTAGGGAGGTGATTGTCTCTTGTACTTGGCATTGGTGAGGCCACATCTCCAGTATTGTATTCACTTTTGGGCAGGCACCTCAGTACAAGAAAGCATCAAGGTACTGGATCAAGTACATAGAAGGGAAATTAAGTTGGTGAAGGACATTACAAAACCTTAAACCTTATGAAATAAACCTTACGGAAAGTGACTCAAGGAGCTGGGGCTGTTTAGTTTGAAAAAGAGGAGGCTGAGAGGTGATCTCCTCACTCTAGGTTTAGACCGGACTTTAGGAAGATTTTTTTCACAGAACGAGTGGTCAGACATTAGAATGGGCTGCCCAGTGAAGCGATTGAGTCACTAATCCTGTATGTGTTTAAAGGTTGTTTGGATGTGGTGCCGGGGATATGGTTTAGAAGTGAACTTTTAGAGGAGGGTTCCTGGTTGGACTTGATGATCCTCAGGGTCCTTTCCAACCTGCATATTTCTGTGATTCTGCGATCAGTGTCAAAACAAAGAGCAGGACTAACAAACTCCTAAAAGATTCATTTATAGTCTCGATTTTAAAAGTGTACTTTAGGTTTTTTTTATCTTTTTCCCTTCTTTTTTTTTTTCTCTGAACTGGTATCTTTGGTATCTTCCTATAAATGCTAAAGGAACAAAGGAATTAAAAAATCTCCTCTATCAGACGTTTTAATTTAATTATTGTTCTTTCACTGTAGTGACACGTATTTTCATAACTAACCAGCAAAGTGTCTGCTCCTCCAACAATGCTCAGACCAAGACCAGTTCGACCTTTGGAGATATCAATGGTTGTTTCACATCCGGGAATGATGGGACAAGTAGCTGGGTCAGAGGCTAAAGTGGCCGGTGTTGAAGATCTGCTTGTGCCTAGAACAACAATTAAACATCCTGGTTACAGTGTGAGGGCTCAGTATTAAAAAAGTTACTTTAAAACACTATTTTGAGAGTCCATTAACAGTTCTACTGGAAGAACTAACCTACAGAGAATGATAATGTCAACTCTCCCTTCCCCTCAGATGAATAGTATACTATAGTTCTAATCACAGTTGCCCCATTTTTATGCCATCAATCACTTGGATCACTGTCTGGACAGCCAAAGAAGATATTGTAACAACAAATTCATTTTAGGATAAAATGTAATTTAAACATCTATACCAGGAACTATGCAACATATATCAGAGAAAAATGAAGTTTACACTAAATACATGGATTGAAGGATGTGAGCCCTTCATTCTTGCAACTGGTCAAGGCCCCATGCATCAAACCTTTCACCTATGACTCATCTTTGTACCATGAGAAACTGTTAAGTATGAATCAAACATAGTGGTGTTTCACAAGTCCAGATACCCATAATTACATTTAGTGACCCTCAAAAATAAGTTTTGTGCATAGCCCAACTCCTAACTGGCCACTGATAACAGCTTTTTGAAGCAGTAAGTTTCATAGTGTAAATACATATTTTTACAGCACAAATATGTATGGTATCTTTATATTGTAATTTTCTGTAAATTCAGTTATCTATGGTACATCACAAATGGATTTCTGCTTCAATATTTAAGTGAGTTCTGTATCCTTCACAGAATAAAAAAAGCTACAAAGACTAAGAGGATATTGTCCAGCAACAGAAGGAAAGAATTAGCAATCAAAATGTCTTGGATATTCTGATTATCTCTATCAGTGGTGTCCTTTGTGCTTTGAAGAAACACCAAAATAATATTTTTTCTGACAGGTAAAAACAGGCTTCTTTATCCTTTTGAGGCACTTTTTAAGGACAATGATTGACAGAAGTTCCACTGAAACTAAGAGAGGATTGACCATTCACAAATATGGATTTGTGTCAGCCAAACACTATGGTATAGTGTGAGCAATAGGTCCTGATGGAACGGTAAGCCTCAAAACTAGAAATCTGCACCTCTGAGGGGAGCCAGAAGGGCAACCAAGACTTTTTAAGCACAAAGTTTCTGTGTTAGTATAGAACAGGTTACTCTACTGTTCTGTTACATGAGTTCCCAAGGCTGTCCCAATGCACTGGAAGAGAATCTGCCCGGGCAGACATCCAGCCTGGATGGGCAATAAGCTTCTGAACAAGTTAAGTGAAAAAAAAGAGGGTGCATCACCTTTGGAAAAAAGGGGAGGTAAACCATGAAATGCTTAAGGATGTTGTTAGGTCATGTAGGAAAAAAATTAGAGAGGCAACCAGTCATTAGTGGTGTTCCCTAGGTTGGGCCCAATCCTGTTCAATATCTTTACTGATGATCTGGACAAGGGAATTGAGTCCATGATCAGTAAGTTTGCAGATGACACCAAGTTGGGAGCAGGTGTTGATCTGTCAGAGGGTAGAAGGGCTCTGCAGAGGGACCTTGACAGGCTGGACAGATGGGCAGAGCCCAATGCCATGAGATTTAACACATCTAAGTGCTGGGTTCTACACAGTTGCCACAACAATCCCATGCAGAGCTATAGGCTGGGGACAGAGTGGCTGGAGGGTGGCCAGGCAGAAAGGGACCTGGGAGTACTGGTTGACAGTAGGCTGAGCATGAGCCAGCAGTGTGCCCAGGTGGCAAAGAAGGCCAATGGCATCCTGGCCTGTATCAGGAATAGTGTGGCCAGCAGGAGCAGGGAAGTCATTCTGCCCCTGTACTCAGCACTGGTTAGACCACACCTTGAGTACTGTGTCCAGTTCTGGGCCCCTCAGTTCAAGAAAGATGTTCAGTTGCTCGAACATGTCCAGAGAAGGGCAACAAAGCTGGTGAGGGGTCTGGAGCACAAGCCCTATAAGGAGAGGCTGAGGGAGCTGGGGTTGTTTAGCCTGGAGAAGAGGAGGCTCAGGGAAGACCTTATTGCTCTCTACAACTACCTGAAGGGAGGCTGTAGCCAGGTAGGGGTTGGTCTCTTCTTCCAGGCAACCAGTGACAGAATGAGAGGACAGTCTCCAGCTGCACCAGGGGAGGTTTAGGCTGGATGTTAGGAATAAATTCTTCACAGAAAGAGTGATTTGCCATTGGAATGGGCTGCTCAGGGAGGTGGTGGAGTCATCGCTTCTGCAAGTGTTTAAAAAAAGACTGGATGAGGCACTTAGTGCCATGGTTTAGTTGATCAGATGGTGGTGGGTGACAGGTTGGACTTGATGATCTTGAAGGTCTTTTCCAACCTGGTTAATTCTGTGATTCGTTGGGATGCTGATTTTGTGATTCTTAATGTGTATGATGGTTGCTGATGCTTTATTTGAGCTAAGCTGTCCAGAAGGCATAAAATGTACATGATATAGATGAACTGAAGAACTGTAAGGAGATCTTGAAATGTAAGGCTGACCTCACCTAGACAGTTGCAACACTACTGGGCTCAAAACTGCCTACTGATAGAAATTGCATTGATGGAAATACCAAAGTTGGGTAGGGAAATAGTATAAATCAGACCAATACGGAAAAAGTAGTTAGGGGCAAGTTGCTTAGGAGGAAAGAGACAAATAAAATTGCGGGAGCAACAAAAAGTTGGGTTTGGTAAAAGAAAGTGGGGGAATAGATTATTAAATCAGGTGGAGAACAAAGAGGAGAGAGAGCTTCCAACAGTTAGCTTGTGGATGCCTGTACATGGTATTGAAGTCAAGTCACAGTGAAAAATTCAAAGATACCAGAGGGAGCACTACTGAAATCTCCATCATGTCTTTACTTTTAAGAGCTGCTGAGGCAGGGTAGAGAATAGAAGGGAAAGACTTGGAGAAAACCATAGATTTTACCTTGAAACTAAATGGTGAAGAGAAACCAACATAATTATTACCTAGTAGGTCTCCTGTGCATTTCTTAAGCTTTCTTTATCATAGTATAATTGCACATCAATACTAGCACTAGTAATAATAGGCAATAGAAATGTGACTCAGTAATACTTGCAGTGATGTACATATAAATTGTGATGTGCACTTTACTCAGTGATTATTAGTTTCTTAGCAGTATGTTGTTTAACCAATAGCCATCACCAAACAGTTACACATCAGCTCCCCACTCTAAAGGGGGAGAATCAAATGTGCCTAGTAATAAAAGGCAAGACAGTCTCAACCATTTCACTGTTCTAGGAAAGATGACATTACTTTTCTTCCTCGTTTAAAGGAATGCTTCCCACTTAGTTCTGGACAACCATGACAGAGGTATCTGCTGCACAGCCAATGGGAGAGAGGAGGAGATCCCTCTCTCCTCCTGCCTCTGCAACATGCCAGTAGGCAGGCAAGAGATAGGAACCTGACTGTCTCATTAGGTAGATCTGTAATCTGTAAGTTAGGAAATGCAGTTCAGAAGACAGATGACTGCATGCTAAAACAGAAAACCTGTTTATGAGCTGGGTCTTCATTATTATGTCGCAAATGCAGTGAAGATAGATACTCAAGGAGATCCTTACTTTTGACTGCTTCTGGTTCTGGTGAGCTGGAAAAGGGGACAGTTACTGATGGGTGCATACTCCTCCTCTCTGCTGGGGCTGTGCTGGAAGGGTCTGGTGCTACACTCAGGCTATCCACCTCTGCTGAGTTGATTGTAAGTCTCACCATAGTTTTGGAGGTCTTCAGGAGACTAATAAACTGAGTGATAAAGAAAAAAGCTGGTGAAGTGTGTAACTGGACTGCTAGGCTGTAAAACAAATGTAAAGCAGAACTCTTCTGCAAACTGGAGCTACAAGTCTCAATCTTGCAGGGGTTTTGCTAATGAACAAGGACAATAGTGATCTTTTTTTATAAGAAATTGCAGTAGAGTTAACTGTGGGCCAGACCTGGCTAATGTTAATCAAGTGGCCTCCATGAAACTTCATCAAACTATGCCAGATGATAATGTGGCAGCCTCTCAATGACTACTCTGGACAAAATGCTATTTATATAGTAATTGTTAGAAAAATCAGAAAATTAATATTGTCTTCTAATGCTCATGTAAAGCCCAAATCTGATTGCACAGAAACCAATGACAAAACACCTAGTGATTCAAATAAATGTGTTACTTCTATCCTAGTTCCTTAATCAGATGCACATCTGCAAGGAAAATCTGAAAATATTAACTATGTGAGAGAACACTAGGGTGTAACACAAAACCTAGTTTAAAAAGGTACTGATGAAAGTTCAAAATAATTTGCCTTCTCTCAGAAAAAAAATCAGATCTTCCTGAGACTTTAGATTTCAGTAGATTTAGAAGTATTTTCAGAAACTACTTGCTCAGTCTCTTTTTCCAAAGCCTACCTACTTTCCTGCAGACAACTTCACTACCTCTTCCATTTTTACTGCTTCAGAAATAGCAGTGCATCAAATAGGAGAATCTCCTAATTGCCCTTTCACAAACAGAAAGTAATCTCATGCTTAAAGAATCACTTTTCTTGTGAGCAAGGCAGGTGCTAGAAAAATGCCCTCCCTGATTCATTACAGAATCCAAATTGAGTTTGCAGAGCTGGAGGGTAGTAATAAATTTTGGTATTTAGGAATGGAGACAGATGCTTCAAAGGGTTGATATATCAGGCTTGGAATGTAATAGTGCTATTATTACAAACAGTCCCCATGAATAAGCACAGTTCATGAACTGTTTCATGACTAATGCAAGTAACTCATAAATTTACACATATTAATTTTATTGATTCTAACACTTTTAAAGTGGAGTAGATATGAAGAATTATTATTGAGAAAGAAAAGAAAAATCACATTTGTAGCACAGACAGATGATTCATGTAGTGCACTGAAGTAATATAGCAGCTGAGTTTTAAATTCAGCCTTTAGATTATTCTGCAATAGCTTCCTTACCCAGACAATGCCCGTGAATTTTTATTTTTTTTTAGAGAGCTTTGAAACTGAAGTCAGAAGATAGTAAAAAACACCTCACTGATTTATGACACAATCACCTCCTACATTAAGTTGTGTGTTTTCTGCAATATTCCTAATACGTTAGAAGCACCTTTTCTACTGGATATCCCACAACAATTTCATCATCCACTGCCAGGATCTGATCTCCAACTTTGATTCGTCCATCCTGGAAACAACATAGAATAAAAAAAATATGAGTTACTCCAAAAAACATTTTTCATTCTCTGTTTGTATTTTAAATCTTCTCACACCTTAGCTGCTGCTCCATGATCTGTTAAGCTCTTAACAACTACTCCATTAACTGTGTCATCTTCGCTTATTGCAAATCCAAAGCCTCCTTGATCCTGGGGAAAACATAAAGAAAGCAAATGGTTAGGTATTGTGTTTATCAAATTGTTAGAATATATTCACTAAAGACTAGTGAAACCTGAAGACATACGAAAAGTTTAGGTTTTCAAAATGCATAATTTTGTTTTAAACTAATCTATTTCTGAAATAGATTTCAGAAACAAACAGTATACTGGGTACAAAGACAAATGTGATGCAGTTCTAAATTCAAATCCACTCCTGTGAAACTTAAAAGTTCAGTTGTGATTCGGTTGTTAAATTCATAAATATGAAAAAGCAGCACAAAAAAACTAAAAACTGAGGTAAAAAAAACTTCATGACAGAACTTAACTTTCTATTTGAAACTACAGAAAAGGTAAATACAGGGCTAGAAAATACAGAGGACGGAAAAATGTATGCTCTTCCTATGAAATTAGCAAACATTTGTGGAAAAGTGAAATTTCTCTAATGATTTCACCTAGAAATGAATCATCTGGATACCATCATCTGTAAGATACTCTCCTGGTTAATAATGAAAGGCTAGATGCCTTTCAAGGAGAAAACTTGCCAACAGTCTACAAGTCTTCATCCTTATGTCCACTGAATGCAACTATTTTTTCCATGTCAATAAGGAGGAGCTATTTTTTCACCCTCCTTAAGAAGCTTTGTAGTTACAGAACACTTGGCCATTTCCTCCAGCTGCACAACTTCCACTAGATATGTACTTCACCTGGGGGGATATATTGCTTATAAACTTACTTTGAAAAACTAAGGCAATGATTTTACCTGAGGTACCATCAGTAGCTGGCTACCTAAAGTTTTGCAAATGGGAGAGAAGATGTGACTTCTTCCAGAAACACAGAGCAACTGGGAAATTTATGTGGAAGTCAGAGACTCATGAGATGGCCAAAGAGAGTCAGCCATTACGCCACAAAAACTTGGGAGTCCATTCACAAATAGGAAAAGAAGACCTCTTGAAACCTCTGTTCTGACTTCCAGTAAGTTATAGACAACTTTTGAGAAACTTCGTTACAAAAAAAAACAAAAAACAAAAAACAAAAAAACCCAACCAAACAAAACCCAAGCTAGTGCATAGTAAATACAAATGTAGCTGCTGTAAATTTAATTTTTAGTACATACCTTAGGGAGTTCCACATACTGAATGTTTTTACATGAACTGAAATCAGAACAAGCATTGGAGTTTGCAGCACTGTTATTAATCTAGTAATAAAGGAAAAGAAAATTGAGTAATTATATTCAACATTTTTCATCAAAATAAAGTACCATGCACCATTTAAAATGGGTCTGATCATTTTCTGCATTCATTTAAACTGCTATAAGCCTATTCACAAGAATGTTACATTTACTTCACAGTTTAGATGAATATAAAATAAAACTGAATTAACCACAGCTGTACTAAATTTGGGAGCTTTACTAAAATCTACTTCATTTTTCCCCTGTGTTTCTTTTTCTTTTTTATATATTTATGTTAAGCAGACACTCTTCTATCCAGAGCAACATTATCACCTCAGTCAAATCAGAAAAACAGAAGTTTAGTTTACCTCTTGATGTTGACGTGCCCCTGAAGTACACTGTGAAGCCTCTACCGATTTTGCAGGGCAAACAGCCATCTGATTTACTGCATCTTTATTTCTATAATATATTCAGTTAAACAATGTAGTAAGAATGCACTAATACAGCACTGTATTTCTTAGAACAAGTTTAAATTGCACTTTCCTTTTCCAGCATTCACAATGCAAATATCAAAACAGAAGGCACAAGATATATTAAAAAGCTAGGTTCAAAAGCTTATCTATCTTACCAAAATTAAAAACAAAACAGAAATGCTCTGTGCAAAATTTGAGCACATTAAAAAATAAACCTTTTTACCCAAACTTTTGACCAGAACTTACCTGATAAAGATTATTTTTACTTTAGATGGTGCACACTTGATTATGGAGGAAGCATTCTGGTGAGTCTGTCCGTAGAGTATTTGCCCATTTATCTATATAAAGGAAAGTAGTAATTATTTCTTAATATATTTTAATTCTCTTAGACTTTTTAAGCATTAAAAAAATTGTTGTCCCACATCACTAGCTGAAGCAGCAATTGTATTAAAATAACAGTATGTTTAGTCCTGCTTTCACTCCCTCCTTCCAGTTTAATTTCAGACTAAAATTGTCACAGTGCTAAAAATGCCATTCTAATGGCCACATCATAACTTGCCACTGATCACCTCATGACTAATGCAGTGATAAAGCAGAGCCATGGGAAATTTTTACCACAGGAATTTAATTAATCACTTATATCCAGCAACAAGACTACTATTTGTTTTTTGAGTTTCAGCACTGAGCCAGTCACTTCACACACAGGGGTCTGCACACTGGTACATTTATAATCTGAAGATTTCATACAACAACAGTCATCTTCATTTGGCAAAAGAGACTCACTGAAACTCCTTTAAGGTCTTATGATTCAGATATGGAGTATCAGAATAAGGCCACAATTTGCTCACATTTTATTAGTTGCATTTGTTCTTGGAAATTGAAAGCTACAGTGCAGAAGTCCATTCTAAGAAAGCATAAATGATTGGAAAAGGACAGCTTGGACCTATACAGAAGGAAAATAATGCAACACACTGAGGCAGTACTAACAGAAGCAGAGAAGCATTGAACGGTAAGCAACAGAAGCAAGACACTGAACTGCAGGTTGAGTATAACTGCAACCTCTCAGCTCTCACACAGGCTGTGTCCACCAGGCACGACCACAACAATACTCTGCCTTGTCATTTACACTGGAAGTGACAATCCAGAAGCAATAAAAACTACTTCCAGTGTTTGCTACAGGCTTGTGAAGAATCATGGTTTGCTGTCAGATGGGGGACAAGACATGGCACATAACAGCTGATGGGATGCTACTTGGGAACATTAGGAGCAAGGTCAGATGTCTCTTCTCAGAAGAGGCTGAGACAATCTTTGAGCATCAGAATTTGCAGGTTTTGAGCATGGACAGTAAGCAAGAGATTACATGAGAACACTCAGATGTTGTTTCAATGTGTTCTGCAGATACTCAGCATCTGCAACATTATGGTTTTAAAAACAAAGATATTAATTGGGTCAAAGAAACCGTCTATCAGGTAACATTAGACTGCACAATCAACAGAGTCAATAAGAGTAGGTCCACAGCACTGCAAATCACTTAGCTTCTTTCCTAGTCTGCAACTGCCAACCTGCATCATTTAGGTAGGCTGGCAGTTATCTGTCTCCCTCAAGCATCTACTGCGTCCAAGATTTTGTCCTATACTATCTTCCCAGTGCATCCTCAAACGTCACTATATATATATATACACAGTTACACAAAGTCCTTCTGTGAGGGCAATGTTACCTCCTGCTCTAAGAACGGGAAAAGGTACAGCAGATAAAATACATCTGCACGTATCATCAGGTCAATGGTGGCAATACAAAAATATACCTTATATACATTTTGGCAATGTTAGCCGCACATTCAACGGCCCAAATATAGAATGAGATAAAAATTTGTAATACAAATGGATACGTTCCTATTTCATCAATTTAAATTAATTTTTTTATCTTGCACAACATAAAAATTATTCTGGTTTTATCACATTTCAAGTAGACAGAGGAATAATTATAAAGCCTGGAGAACTCAGAAGTCCACAGACAGATGAAGTAAAGGACCTCAGTATTTTCAATGCACTGCCCTTCAATAACACCTCCATAACCCAGAAACTGCAATCATCCTCTATTTTTATCGATTTTAAATACACGTTGCTTTACTCAGTAATACCATCATCAAGAAAAAAGCCCCAGTTGCAACTACCTGGCACACAAAAGAATGAAAATCTCATAGCATAGTGAAGTCAGCTTGAATAACTTCAGGATCTCTAAATCCACAGAAGAACATCTATATTGCAGCAATAATCTAGTATTTTAGGGTATTTTAAGTCAGTATACATTGCAAAAACTCACCTCTAGTAACTCATCTGCAATCTGCAACCTGCCATCTTTGCCAGCTGCTCCATTTGGATCAATTCCCACTATAAATACACTCATCCTTGATCGGTCCTTGTTCCCAGCAAGACTAAGTCCCAGACCTGTCTTTCCTTTTTCCAGCTCAATCATGTGTAGCTCCCCCGGCAGATCTCCATATCGCTGCATGATCTTTTCTAAATGTAAAAGTGTGGGCAGCAGTGTTTCGATTTACATTATAAAATTTCACAAGTTACCTGAAGTGTCAGAATCAGTGACTACTGGGCAATACCCCACAGAAAAATCCCAAACTAGACAAGAAACTTTTAACTGTACACCATATTTCCTTTAAAGCTAAGCCTCAGGTGATTTATAACAATATTTTTAGTTCCTTGTTTTCCTTCTGACTTCAGGAAAATTTAAAACTTCTCTTAAAAAAAGAGACTTTTTTACATATAAAAGCAATAATCTTCCCTCCAGTAACATCTTCAAGTACCAGAAGCTATTACATCAATCACTGCCATCAGTTAACAAGACTACACTAAAATTCTTCAAATAGTAAACCAGTGAATTTGGATCATGGAAAAGAAGAGAGATTGAAATGCAATGAAGAACAAATTAGTTTTGTATTTCACAGAGTGCATATGACCAAGAACAACTGAAAGATGACAGAAACACCTAGCACCCGTATCACACAGCACACAAGAGTTCAAATGGACCTGCGCCCCCCAGTATCTTCAGTTACAGCAGTATTTCAACACTGAGTATTTCAAACACTATCCCAAAGTATAAACTTACTCCAACTGTAACCAAACTCATCCTCCTTCTCCACATCCTCTGAGACTCTGCTAGAAGATGACTGTGCAACATCGAAGCTCATTCCTGAAAACGCTGAAGGAGGGGGCAGAGGCAAATTACAAAGCGAAGTCTTTTCTGGCTCCAAATCGGACTGACCACACACCTATGGAGAATAAGAAAAACGCAGTTGCTAAGCAGATGCAAAAACCCTGTGTAGGACCAACCAGCACATAGAAATGTCAAAAAGGCAATGACCATGGCTTTGAAGCTTAAGTACCAAGCAGCCATGATTTTAAATTAACAACACAGCACAGAAAGGCTTCAGGAGATCAAAACAGAAACAAACAACAGGCAAGGTAGGAGATAATATCGCTCCAAAACATATTCAGAAGCAAGCAGAACTCACAATAAAAGCCCAATTCAGTGAAGTTTTATGTGCTATTTTACATATCAGAAAAAGTCTCTTATGAAGACTCAAGTGATTTTTTTTTAATGCCCCTTCTGTAAAAGACTTTTATTTCATTTTATTTTTAAAAGCCATGGCATATGATTTCTTTCTACCATATACTTTGGAAGTCAAATAGGAGGAAAGGGAAAGGAAACAAAGAATTTGTTGCTTTCAAAAAAGTTTCCAGAAAAAAAGAAAACAAACGGTATATTATCTGAAAGGACAATTTAAAACTTAAATGAAACATGGTAACTGAAGAAATCCACAGTAACCGGACTTTGCCAGTCTTTTTTTACTCATTTACTGTAAGCCATACAAGAGACATCAAATAAAGGAGGACAGAGATTAAATCACAAAAGAGACAAACTTTTTGTCTTGATGTATGTGGTCTATTCATATTTACAAAAGTTAAAAAGTATAATCACATGACTACTGCAATGTTAAACACCCTAATTTACAAACTGGCAAGCCTCCATTCAAGATGGTTTCCCAGAGGAATATGGACTCTGATCAGGGATTTGGCTTTTTTTTTTTTTTTAATAATTTATGTAATTTTGTCTTGCGCAAAGTAAACATTCAGGCAAGAGACTCATGTCTGAGTATCACAATTCTGAAGATTACGCATGCCCAAGAGACTTAGACTTTGCTACTTGGCAGATTAGCTGTTGATGCAAACAACAAAAACATCAGATGAAAACCATGTATTTTAACACCAGAAGTTTCAGGTGTTGCTCTAGGTTCATAGCCCTGTTCTCATAAATTCAGCTTTTATCACCTCCATAGTTTGAACACAGATCATGTCTCTGGGTGCCAAAATCGCTGATAATTTCTTCATTAGAGGCAACAGTGAAATGGGTAACAACATATACCTTGGAAGACTTCAATCTGCTTTAAATTGAAAGCTTCGAAAAGATTATAAAGTTACCAATTTAACTATACTGAGATTTCAGGAAGGTTCCCCTCAGGGAAAATGAGTTACCTGCATCCTCAGTATACTCTAAAAGAAATTACAAGTGTCCTGTTGCAGTTTCCCCATACTGCTCCTGTTCAAAAGAGATTTTTCTTCCATTCAGGAACTTGTTGTAGTAGCTTAACTAAGAAGTCACTAAATGTCAAAAGTGTGGGAAGTTTTAATATGGCACTCAAGTCAATGATTTTTATTTTCAAAGCATATAAATGCTATGTAATTTTGATAGCATTACATCAGTCATATTGATCTATACTTCGAATCTGAGACAGTCATCCTGCTGAGTTCATACGTTGCACCACTAAACTTCATGTAGGAATTCTTTACAGTTTATGCAAATTATACTCTAAAACGTGGCTTAACAGTTCAGGGCAGACACAAACCTCAGCTGAAGCAACAACATTCCCTCAAAGACACTGCTATGCGTCAGAGTAGAGTGAAAACACTACTTAAAATCCAAAGGGATTTCTTATAATAAAAAATTCATGTGTCCACCACAGAGGAAAAGCTGTTGGAAGGGTCACATCTCATGAAGGGGTGAAGGGGAAAGTAAGTCTATAAATACTGATTTTCCACTGTACTTGCTAGAGTTGTAATTAGAAGCATACTGAAAATAGAGTGTGAGCAGACCGTATCAGTAGACCTCACAGTAGTCTCTGTGTTTCAAAAACAAAATTAAAATACCACTTGGGTGGCATTCTTGGTACATGACAGTGTCCAAGAACTCTGCAAAATTAAGAAAACGTGACCAAAAATAAAAACCATAAACTGTCTGTCATGGACCTCAGGAACAGCTGTAATGTGTGGATGTATGGGTATATCCTGACAGATTAGTACTTAGGAACTGCAGCCACCATAATCTGATTGACAAAAAAAAAGTTACTTTATGGACCTTTGTGCATGCACACACAAACCTGAACACATCTGATGCTGAAGAAAATAAGGAAAGTAAAAGCAAGGCTCCTTTGTGAGAAAGGTAGAAAGTACGTTACAATGCCATTTGGGTGAAGCTCTGCCTCCAGAACTCAGCCTGCTATGCATGCATCCCCAGCGGCAGAAGCTGGCCCCCGCAGTTTACACACACATAAGACTTTCACTCCCTGAATCAGGCCACACAAAAAAATCTAAAATGCTCTAAACTCATGAAATACATTCAGTGTGCCACAGAACAGTATTTCATTTAAAATGCAAAGCATCAGACAGTGCATGAACCCATCTGGCTACCAAGGTCACTCTGATCATAGCCAAGCAAGTATTAAAAATGGCAGCAAGTTTGGAGCAGGATCACTTTCAACAAAGGAGGCACATGGATAGGAAGAAGCAGTACTCCAGAAGGTATCACAGGCCATGTATGAATGTACAGCACACATAGAGTAGGACCCACTCACTGGAATCAAGACAAACCTTGAATGGTGTGGGAGCAAAAGGGTTAGTTGGGGAACAACGGAAGGTAACCCTAATTGGATTCGGAATCTCCTACAGTAACAGAAGACAGCAATCCACGTTACAGCATTTTTCACAATACACAGCATTATCAATGAAGAACTCATTTTTAATTACAAATTCACTTTACTAAATGCAGCAATTTTATCAGCTCCATTTAGAAATGGACAAAAGTATTAGAGAGGTTATTGAGGACCCTAATTCAGCAAAGTTTCTTACTGTACAAGAATGTTAGCTCAGCAGAAGTGGACAGAGATGACAAAAAGGCCATTCTATGTCAACGTTAAAAACTGAACTATGCAGAAGCTGCCAAAACATTAAGCTTTGTCTAAAGATATTGGAGTATTTTTCAGAAACACTTTTCAAGATACAGAAAACACAAGCTATCATTTACATTACACTTTGACTTCCTTTCCTCAGAATTGTAATGAACACAAAGACAGTTTTGAAAAATATACAGGCAATTGTACACCACATATCATACCATAAGTATTTGTTGTACATTCAATAAACTTGACAACATGGGAAAATACACAAATGACACAATCACTTTCAAGATGCAAAGCCAGTTAGAAATTATTTATTAAATCAGAAATGCATGCAAGTAAGAATTAAGCATTGCTGTGTTAGAAATGAACTCTGCTCCCAATACCAATAGCATGCAATAAGCACTAAGCACAAACAAATAAACAACATCTAACTATTTTCATATTTCCAAACATGTCAGTATCCTGTTCAGGGTGCACTAGAATAACTGCAAGAAGTAGAGGGAGAATATTTTCAGCACTGTAAAACAAAAGCTGCCAATGTTTTGGTTTTTTTTTTCTTTTCTTTTCACGCAAAAAGAAAAAAAGAGATAAAGAAGCTGGAAGTTCTAACCACAGAAAATGAAGTATGTAGCAGCAGAACAACTCACACTGATGAGAGATTTACACTCAGGTGTTTTAGCATATACCATATGGACTAATTTTTTGATTGAGAACCTACACCTGATTAGAAAAGATTTAGTTGTTACAATTAATGGAGCTGGCTTTTTTTTTAACCTCTTCCAAAACTCTTCTATGAGCCTGTGTGTCTGTCTTTTAAATTCACTACACGCCATTTCAACTCTCATCAGCACATTTTACTTGAATTAGTATGAAAGAATTTAAATTTAGAGAAAAGAACGGCAAAGAAGCACACATATAATGTTTGGTGAACCAAAAGCAGTGTGTCATCATCCAACCTTGGTAGTGTTGAACTGAGAAGAATCAGCAAATGGGTTAGTGCTGCTGAAGACAGTTGGCCTACAGAAAAGGCTGTTCTGTGGGAAAGGCAAAGAAGGGTTGTAAAAGGAAAATATAGCAGAAACCAACTAAGTAAAAACATTTAAAAATTAATTCTTTATGACTCATGAAACAAAATATACTTATTTAGCAGTTTGTGCTAACGAAAAAAGGTCTGATTCCTGCACTTTGCTATAGATGTGAAAGTAAGCGAAAGTGTTACTTGCTCTGCGCCTGTATCATTGTGTCAAGCAGAGAGTAGAGAAAAAGCATAGAACCTCATACCTGTTATGGCCAAGAAGTACACAAAGTGCAGAGAAATTTACTTGCTGTGATATTTTTACAATTTTGATCAAGTATCTCAGCATATAGAATACTCTTACATATCAATTAATTTAAAAAATGTGGATCTCTGTATTGTAATATAAGTATTTTTTGTAATTCCCCAGGTTTAGTTTCTTTTTGAGAAACAAATATTAATCATCATAATTTCATTTACTTCATTGTGGGAATACTCTCACTGTATATTTTGCAAAAGAGAAGGTTTAGTGATATCAGGCAGCTCTAAACAGACTTCACATCTAATGTGAACTTTTTATATATCACTTTGAATGTGTGTGCATACATCTGTAATTTTCTGAATTTATACTTTAATGAAACTAAATCCTCTGTTTCTCTAAACAGAGAAATAGTTTTCATATTTAGATAAAATTAAAGGATGTAATTTGACCATTTATATTCCTTATGCAGCTTTTGTCCTGGGTATTTTGAGACCAGAATCTGTTTGTTTAATAAAGAGGGAACAGCTCTGATTTTGCATAGTATGTTGAAAATACTGTACAATGTATACTTAATGGTAATTTCTGCACTAGGTGTATCCATGTGGCAACTGCCTAAATCATATAATCATAGAATCAGTCAGGGTTGGAAGGGACCACAAGGATCATCTAGTTCCAATCCCCCTGCCATAGGCAGGGACACCTCACACTAGATCAGGCTGGCCAGAGCCTCTCCAGCCTGGCCTTAAACACCTCCAGGGATGGGGCCTCAACCACCTCCCTGGACAACCCATTCCAGGCTCTCACCACTCTCATGGGGAAGAACTTCTTCCTCACGTCCAGTCTGAATCTTCCCACTTCCAGCTTCATTCCGTTCCCCCTTGTCCTATCACTGCCTGATATCCTAAAAAGTCCCTCACCAGCTTTCTTGGAGGCCCCCTTCAGATACTGGAAGGCCACAATAAGGTCACCTCGGAGCCTTCTCTTTTTACAGCCTCCGGGCTGTAAATTTAACACTACTGGAAAAAAAGCAGCACTGTAAGTGGAAAGGAATATGAAAGGTTTGCAACATCAACTGACATATATGTATCATACCATGTGTTGCTGTTTCAAGAAATGTTTTGTCGGGGTTTTTTTTTATGTTCCTGAAAAATATAAAATGCATCCCTAAACGTTTATTCTTAAATGTAATTTTGCAAAATGGAAACAAATGTAATGTGGTAAGACTATAAACATATGTTCTACAGTATCCTTAGCAATGAGAAAGGAGAGCATGGTCAACACTTCCTCACTGGTGAGTCACTCAAAGTCAACAGGCAGCTTCCTTACAGTACTAGAAGATTTTCTGTTAACATGTAATTCACACTGGATTTTGTCTTTTATAAAGAGAAGTTTGGGAAAAGTAATTTGTCAATGTAATACTATTACACTTTATCCATTACATTTGTCATTTGAATAAATTTTTAATTGTATCCTGAGGAAATTTTAAGCAACCAAAATAAGTATCACAAGTATATAAAGAGTGAAATTCTAGTAAAAGGGAAAAAAAAAGGAGCAGCCACGGTAATTCAAAATCTTGCCTTTTGTATTTTCATCATGATGGCACAGCACCTAGAATACTATTCCTTGCTTAAATTCTGAAGGATGCAACAGCCCTGTATCCATATTGTCTGACTACCATAACAAAATACAGAGCATCTGAGTTTTCCTGAAGTTTGGTTTAGCATGCATTCTTGAACAGTCTAGAATGAGAAATGCAAATACTAAGATATGGTTTTCCTTTTACTGTTTTTTATTTGGGTTTTTTGTTAGTTGTTTTTATGTTTTGTTCTGTTTTTCAAAACAACAACTAAAATAACAGGATTTATTTTAACTTTTATTCAACTAGCTTTTATTCATCATTTTCTTAATGTGGCCAAGATGCTAGCGTATCAGAAGTTAGGTATCATTATAATACAAGCTGTAACCCTAGAATTTATCTGTGACCATAACTACGGTGGCAGATTAACTCTTACTCAGAAATGCCCAGAACAATACCAGAAAGAAACACAGTTTTGATGGATAACTGCTTGGTAGCAAAACTACCAACTAGCTTTTTCCAGCCTATTTCAATTATTTGGGCCATTCTGGATCTCTTCAACTACTAGCAGGCTATCCCAAGCCAGATCTCTTTAATCACTGTATCAGCCTGAATGCAAAACACAAAGGGGAAGAAACTGACTCATTAGAAGCATGTCACTTGAAACTGACTGTCTTGCTAAATACACAATGGCATCATATTAAATATAGCTACCATGTGCAGGCAGCTATCTATCTGGGTGACTGCACAGGAATGAAGGCAGGAAATACCTTTCTTGGATCTTACTATGAAGTACAGATGCAAGTTTCAAAAGATGAAGACAAAAAAGATAATGCCATTTACAAAGATCACAATGCATGTGTATACAATAAGAGCATTTGCAATGTTTCTGCTAACAGAGAAACAAGGTTTTGTTAAGAAATAACCAACAAGCTTAATAATTGCAAAATAAAGAGCATGAAGAGCTACAATGAAAAACAGCAAAGAAGCATTCTGAAAATAAAAGTAGGTTGTGATAAAGTAATGGCACCATTCCCATCCCAAACTGGCCTAAATATTAAACAGTGACAACTTTGCTCACATCACCGCAAATGCAAGCACCTTATTTTAGTAGCTTGAACATCAATAACCAAAAATCAATAGAGCTTTTTCATGCAACTTTACCTTAGTAGACTGACGATAAAATGGGTTAGTAGTTTTCTGCCCACAGGGAGCAGAAGCTGAAGAAGGGCTATAAAGAGGCTCTGGCTGGGGAATAAGAGTTATGAGACAACTATTAAATAAAAATGCAGCTTACACAGATTCTACAATGAGGAAGTTTAGTTCCTAGTGATGCAAGCAACTTATATTAAAGCCCAGTAGCTTTTGTCTGCAATGTCCATGCAGTTTAGTGACAGAAAACTTCCATGTACTTCTAGGTCCTTTCATTAACGTCCAAGGAATTTTTTAACAGGTGCTGTATTTCTGCATGCGCTCCTCAGACATGCTGTTAATCTCTAAGAGCTGGTTTTAGTTACACTCCTACTCTGCCCCCCAACAAATTATCTGTCTTGAGGCTTTTCAAAATAGTTTGAGGACGGCGTGCTGGAGGGTAATTCCAAATCCAAACCGATTTCATTCTAAATGGAAATAATACTTAAATCAAATCTTTGTTTCTAAAATAGATGAGATGGAATTTCAGGATTAAATATCCCATTCCCAAACACCACCACGTGGAACATATGTTTAATCAATTACTCTGTATTACATCTTTTTCTACATTCTTTATACTTACCCTTGGTCTGCTTATAATGCTCTGTACCATAAAGACTACAGGATTGCCTGCCTTCCGTATGGCTTCCACAGCTTGTTCATGGCTGGCATCTCTGAGGTCAATTCCATCCACCTGTAATTGGAAGGCCTCATCTTAACATTGCAAGAAGTTACAAGAATCACAAGTCAGCTTTGGGTTTTGTTTAAGAAATTCTGACAAACCTAAACCCAAGCTTCTGTTATTGGTGGAAAGGTTTCTACTGACTTGGTCTGAGGGCCCCCACATACAGGTCTGAGAGTTCCAAGAGTAGTGAAAAGACATCAAATAAATACTCTTCATGGTTTTAAACCCCAGGTTTTTCAGTATTCTTCATCTAGGCTCCATAACATTTTCCCACAGGAAACATAAGAGGAGAGATAGGATAGTATGAGGAGATAAGGCAATGAAAAGAAAGTGGTAGCATTTGCCAAATATCACTTCCTGTAAATCTTCTTTCAGAATAACCTAACTTGTACTAAGTGGAACTTGCTATGTGCTGCAAGGTCTTTCGTTGTGCAGTATTCTGTCAGTACAGTCTACTTCTACCCTTAAAAAAAAAAAGGCAAAACTAATTTTAGCTACTTGACACTTTTCTGAAAAGTTTTATTTTTAGGTCAGAGATGAAAAACTTTCTTCTAGGAGAAAGCACTGAAAAAGGATGACTAAGGACAAATTTTTGCACGGTTGCTTTTATTCATGTCTTTGCATGCACTGGTGTATGAAACACTTTGTCTTAAGATTCAAGTAAGAACCATTATCTGGTGAGATTAACATCAGTAAAGCACTTTTGCAATGACCATAACAAAAGCTAAAGCTAACACAGGAAATTTATTTGTTAGTGGCAATTCCTGCACACAAATTTATATAATGAAGATTATCCATACCTTTATAACTGTTTGGCTCTACCTTAAACTTCACTATCCAGTGTAAATAGAGAACAAAACCATTCTGACAAAGAAAATTCTAAACCCATGAGGAACTGAACAATACCACAAAGCGTCTCCAACTTCCCACATTTGAATTTATGCTCTAGTAGGGAGGAAAATCTAGGTATGCTACATCTTGAAAAGCTGAAATAATCCATTCAGACACTGTTACATTAACACAACATCAGCTACTTCCTTTTCACTTATCCACTCCAACTTCTGCAAGTATTGTTGTCAATGACAATCACATTCATAAAAACCCAGGTATTCAGATATAACAAGGGTTTTTTAACTTTGTGGCCATCAACCAAAATTTCACCTCCACACTTATTACACACTGCAAACTCTTCTATTCTGTTGTAGAAAGCACAACCTATACTAAGGTATTATTTCAAGACTCTTTATAGCACTCTTGTAGCAGAGCGCAAACTGCAGTTTAAGTATCACCATATAAACAAGTCCAATCTGATCCAGGGAAAGATCACTATACCCCTGCTTATTATGTTCACATGGATGGACACAGGCAGCTAAGGACATCCTGCCTGGTTCAGAGGAGTGCAGTTCCTAATGGTCTGACACTGGAAAATGCTAACATCTGACTAACTGATATCATCAAAAGATAAACACATTAATTTTAGGACATTCATTCTTAAGCTTCTTTAAGTGAGAAAGCAAAAGTGGATGCATGAGAACAGGATGGGCTAAGCGTAAGAGAAATCAAGATAAATTCCTCTCTGTAACACCACTGGCTACCCTATCCTGATAGGGGGACAATGCTCTTCAACTTCCTTTGTATCAAATTCAACTTCTTGTCATGAAAAAAAACTGTCTCTCCCTTGGTTCCTGTATAAAATGCACAAGAATGATGTGATCTTATTAGGATTTAAGAGGGAATTAAGTCTGTCATTTATTTCCATTACTTGCTTTTTACTGGCCATTTCTGTTGCTACCCAATATGCAAAGATAAAATCTTTTAGCTTCACCAAACTGAACCTTCTTTCTACACAGGGTGGCTTTAAAACAGTCAGGTAGAACTGCTGGCTCTGTGGATTCCTGCTCACACTGCCAAACATCTACGCTTTCAGTTGTATATTCAACTAATAGCCATCTGCGCACAAACATCACAGATGGTACTGCACACTTTATGGCTCAAGTGATGCCAGCTGGAGCAATTACACAGCTGACAGCCCAGGACCATTCATCCATCTCAGCAGCTCCTGTACTGCAAGCAAAAGGCACTCAGCTGGTACCTCCACAATCCGATCTCCAGTTTTCAGTGTTCCTATTTTGCCAGCTGGGCTGTCTTCCAAGATGTGCTTGATAAAGATCCCTCTCATCATTTCTCCATTACTCAGGCGGCTCCCCATCCCTCGTCCTCCAACAATGCTGATTCCCAGTGACTTGCTAGGCTCTCTCCAGAGTTCAACTCTGTTATGACAAAACAAGGACCAAAATGAATGAAAATCTGTAATGATTATGATGCTGCTGCACACTGAAGACATCCAGATTTGCACAATGGTTTAAAAACATTCAGAAATAATTTCTCCTTGGAAAGTGTTGTGTTTTAGTGGGAGTCATCTACCGAAAAGCTCAGAAAGCTTGCAGTTTTGTCAGCTGTTGTTCACTTTATTTTGGATCACAGGATCACAGCATATTAGGGGTTGGAAGGGACCTCCGAAGATCATTGAGTCTAACCCCTCTGCCTGAGCAGGACCACAGATTTAGCACAAGTTGCACAGGAACACATCCAGATGTGTCTTGAAAGTCTCCAGAGAAGAAGACTCCACAACCTCTCCAGGGAGCCTGTGCCAGTGCTCTGTCACCTTCACAGTGAAGAAGTTCCTCCTCATGCTGAGATGGAACCTCCTGTGTTGTAGCTTATATCCATTACCACTAGTCCTATCACAGGGTGCAACAGAGAAGAGCCTGTTCCCTCCTTCTTGACACCCAGCCCTCAGATACTTATAAACATTTACTAAATCCCCTCTCAGTCTTCCCTTCTCCAAACTAAAAAGCCCCAGGTCTTTCAGCCACGCCTCATAGGGCACATGCTCCAATTATCCTGGTAGCCCTCTGTTGGACTCTCTCGAGTAGATCCCCGTCCCTTTAGAACTGGGAAGCCCAAAACTTCATGCAATATTCCAGGTGGCCTCACCAGGGCAGAGTAGAAGGGGAGGAGAACTTCCCTTGATCTGCTGAACACACTCTTCTTAATGCACCCCAGGATCCCATTGGCCTTCTTGGCCACAAAAGCACATTGCTGACACATAGATAACTTGTTATCCACCAGGACTCCCAGGTCCTTCTCTACAGGGCTCCTCTCTTGCAGATCACCTCCTAACCTGTACTGGCGTAGTTTATTATTTCTTCCCAGGTGGACTCTGCACTTATCCTTGTGGAATATCATTAGGTTTCTCTTTGCCCCAGCTCTCCAGGCTGATTCTAATTAAAACTTTGAAACATTCTCTTCATCTCCTTTTACTGGCTCCCAGAGAGTCAGCCTATAAAGATAAATTACTGAAGCAATCAAGAAATTGTTGAATTGTAAGAAGCTAGCCCAATGGCAGTAAAAATCAACAGTGAATTATTGCTGCAATGCACAATATATGTAAGTGTAGCAATTCTGTTGCTTTCTTATTCTTAAAATAACTTCAGGTGAGATTTTATACAGTGCATTTGGATCTGCACTTACTTTCTGGGCTGGTTCCAGTTACCGAAAGCTGCATTTTGAAGTTCACTTTCTTCTCCCTCCCCCTCTTCACGCTCTGGAAGCTCTGAGAGTTCCCTGCTGATGAACAGGAACAGGAAATTAATTTTTGAAGAACCCAAACAATCACTAGATTTCACAGCAAAATTTGATGTATTGGATCACACTGCCAGCAGTAGAATTTGTATGCAGGGTTCACATAAAGAACTTCTTTTTCAGGTGTCTATTAGAATACATACTGTCCTTGGGGATTCCTGTCCTTTGGTCTCCCCACAATGTAGTTGCTAACAACTGACAATCATAAAATAAAAGACTGCATTTTGGAACTAGAATGAAATCAAAGCTGAAGGCAATTACTTATTTTTTTTCCAAAATGGAAGAAATTACAACAACAGCATTCAAAACCAGTTACTACTTCTGGACAGTAACTTGAAGAAAACAAAAATTATTAGTAATTTTTACTATTTTTTGACTGTAGCTGTAATGAATTTTGGAAATTCAAGGAAAAGAACAACATAATTCATTCTTTCTAGTATACATTCTGGACAGACCATCAATAACAAATGGTCACTGAGTACGTGTGGTGATACATAAATCTGATTACATGGTATTTAACAGAAGGTTAGGATGATGCAGAATTCTATCTCATTTTTAGATAGATCAAACACTTATAAGGCAGCCTTAGAAAAACATCAGAAACATTTGCTAGCTAAAGCGAAAATTGTATTCTGAAGAGCTTTTTATAGTAACAGTTGTAGTAATGTAGTCTCAAGAAAATCATCCAACTCTCAGCTTTACTAAAATAAAACTTACCTTCCTGAACTGTGCAAAATGTATAGGAAATGTCACATCTGAGAGCCCTACAGGAGAAAACATTAAGGCTTTTGACTCACCTAACAGTATGTGAAGCAAAAAGTTCAAGTGGCAGAGCTCCCTCTGTCTGTTGTCCCAAACTGGCCCTGTACTCGTCTAAATTTTCTGCTGGCACATATGTAATACTGCAATAAAATGGGATATGATTAAAGTAGTATGAGGACTTCTGGTCTTACTTTTGGTGGGTGTACGGAATAGATATGTAGAAGCCACTTCAGGATACTTCTGAATGGTCATTGACTTCAAAGACACAATGCTGGTATGTTAGGAATAAGAAGTTAGATGAATCCTTTGACTTTGAAACAAATACACATTTATGATCAACTTAAGTAGCTGAAGAGCATGTAATTTCCCAAAATACTCCATTTTAAGTAAATGGTGCTCAAACAGAGGCAAGAATGTTATAGAGAGAACCCACCTTCAGTTAAAAGAGACACTCCTTATGCAAAGACAAACACTGAAGGATATGTGAAGTGGGAAGCACCATTACCACACTAAATGCTGGCTGAAAATTTTTCTGGAAGTTGGCTTGCAGATGGTTTTGTGCTTTCCTGGGCAGTGTTTATCTACTTCAGATTTCTGTGGGTTTGGTGAAAAATACTGCACTGGTTTTGACATACAAATGAATCACAGCACACTACCTATGTCACAGGGAGAAACCTGCTCAACTCCCTTCTCCACCCTTTCATGCACTTCTAGCCAGTGTGGGATGGTCAAGCAGTTAAGCTTCATCAGCCAAATGAAATGGAGACTCCTGAAGCACTAGTGTAACCTGATCACATTGGAATGCCAAAACCAGAAACAGCCCAGTAGACTGGAGAAGGGGAAACAATTAGAAGGATAAAAAAAATCTTTAAAAAATTCCCTCTGTAAACAAAAGGACATGACCATCTAAACAGGGCTACACAGATATAGCCCTGCTTCAATGATGCTTTGTCTTCTTAAAAATCTTTATTTGCTCAGTAAGTAGCTCAGCCATCAGAGTCAAGTCTGCCACAAACACACAAAAAATAGCTATCCCCCCATCCATGACATTAAAAAGAAATATGCACAGGGGAGAAAAAGAAAAAATAGTAATAATTTAAAAAAAAAATCTTACACAAGGATGCATAAGCACTGAGGAGATACTCCTTCAGTTCTGAGTCTTCTATCTGTCACTCCTTGACTGCCATCGATTCTCCTCTTCTTAATGGTTTTCTGCTGAATACAGCAAGCAGCAGAAGGCAGAGCAAATAAACTTTTACACCTAATGCTGTCTGTCCAAAACACTCTACCAAAATTATCATAAGGCCCATCATTATTTGTTTTCTTCACCTGCACCCAAGCCTACCTCCTCTCTTATCTACTGTATCTGGAAACGTGCAGAAGATGGTCATTAACATGGCACCTGGGTGTTGAACAGAAGGAACTCTCCAGTTCTTTTAATGGAAATTTCTAAATAGTCCATATTATCACTTTTTTTTCTTCATTAAAACTCCTCTTGTGCTTCAGCCTTTTTTTCTTGACACAAAGTGCTTTCATTTTGAAGTGCTGGAGAGTCAACATACACTATGGAACCAGAGCTGGGACACGTTTGCAAGACACACAGCAGCTTTTCTGCAAAGCCCTAGCAGCAAAATCTCTCTACTTCAAACAGGAAGGGGAAGAGTTTGTGAAAATAATCACTATTGCTTCTAAGCCATCTCCAACTTCAGATGGATTGAACTATAGAGAAGTGCTAGTATTAGAGTCACAAAACTCTCACAGGTAAAATGCTACCGCAGAATCACCACCCACTAAGCCCAGAAGAATTAATACCTTGTCTATCCAAAAGCTACAAGAATGTGCAAGCTGCATTCCACTGGAAGAAAATGTAACTAAAGTCATTTAGCTACATTCATCAGTTTTATCCCAAATCCATCAATTTCCACCCCATAAAAATAAGTAGGAAATAACGTATTTTTCTTCGAAAGACAGCTGCAGTAAAGAAACCAGAATTGTAAAGCAGTGTTTCTGCTGGCTAGAAGGCTTGGACAATCATCTCCTTTATGGTAAATTGCAGCTGGAAGCTATTGTTCAAAGCATGGAAAGAGAATGGCAGGCTCCTAAAAAGGAAACAGATATGCACAGATTCAGCCAGGATGTAGATTGTCCATGTAAGGAGCACATGGCAAACAAGCACGCAATGTCTCAAAGTCCAAGGACAGTAGCAATCCTTACCTCACAGTTGTGTACAACACTAGTTTTAGAGACCAGCTAAGGGAGAGCCAAACCATATGAATTCCAACTTCTTGGTACCCCATTGTTTTTAAGTAATGAATAACTGACATTGTGCTGGGACATTCAAAACGTATGGCTCAAAGGATGCTTTCAAACAGCCTTATATGCTACTTGTATCTCCCAAAGCTCTTTAGGTAGGTAAGCTTCCCTTTCTGTGTACAGCACAGGAAATGAGAAGAGATTCACTCCACCATTTTTAAAAATGCATCTAATTTTAACCATGTGAATTACCTAACTGATTTCCACAGACAGAGTCAAATTTAGGCAGTGAGAGAGAGCTGTTTATTTTATCTCTCAAGAAAATCCCATTATTTCTATTCTAGTGCTCAACTATAGTTGTCATTGTCTAATTTTAAGCACTCAAAGGAACAATCAATATGGTATTAACTGCTATTCTTACCTATAACTAAACTTCAATAATGCATCAGTTACTCCATAAATATAAACCAAACACTTTCATTTTGCAAAAAAATAGCATAGGGAAAAAACCCTAAATAACACGGATCCAATGCATGAAAAGGTATAGTCTGTGTGTTCACCCTTTTTTTGCTCATGATATCTGAAGTTCAGTTAACTGCAAAGGTTTCCCTAGCTGCTCTTACTAGCTAAGCTCTGTTACTGATGTGACTGTCCTCCTCCCCCATATTTGCTTATTATTGAAAAGTCATTGAAAAAACCTAGCAAATTCCAGAAAACAGATGTACCAGAAAGTTATCTTTGAAAAGTGGCTGTCTGCCCTGCTCCTCCTGCTTTCTGTGACACACAGCAAGATCAGATTGTGCTAAAATCTTGGATTTTTATGTGCTGTGAATTTTTAACGTGTTTAGTACTTCATGGGCAGATACCTGACAGTTATCAAATCCAATTTCTGGAGGTCACAGTGAGGTCTGAGGACATCCAGCATCATCCTGAATGGCCCAACATGTGACTGGGATGATGAGGGGCCCATAACATGAAGAGTGTTGTACTGCCCTGGGGAACTCTGTTGACCCTTGGGCTGTGAGGCGGAAATAAAAATCCACCTAGGCACCCAGATGATCCATCTGCAGAAGGGACTGGTAATTGCCTTAACAGGGGCACAAAAACGAAAGAAAGAGAAACAAGTGCCATGAAATAAGGGGAAAGTCACTGAAAATAGGAAACAAGCAAGTGGCTGCTCTACTATTGTGTTGCATTTCTTATCTGCAACAGAAGTTCAACAACTTCAAGGGAAACTATATGTAGGGTTAAACAATTTCCTCTTTCATAGCTATACAGATTGAAGAAGAAAGTGTTCTAGTGTCCTCTCTTGAGAGCTACAACTACCCTCCTCCCTGCAGTGATATGAACTAGAAATTAAAGCAGTGACAATGGAAACACCAAAGGGTGTGTGCATGAAAATACCTCGTAAACACAACACTGCATGCAGCATAGAGGAACATTTATCACATGCTTGACTGAAAAGCCACACAAAATCTTGAAAAACCAACAAACCAAATAACAAAAAACAGAAAGTGCTCAGGACAAATTACTGTCATCAACACTTAAGGTCTAATTTGAACCTTTTTTATACGTGAAAGAAATAAAATCTAAGTGCCACAGAAAATATGACACTGAGAATAATCCAGATATCAGGACATTTTACTCATGCCAGTTCTAGCAGTGAACCCTGTACACACACACACACATTCTGAGCAAATTTGGGGTGGCTGTCATAGGCGAAATTTAAAAATATTAGCAATAGTTCTTTAGAACACATGCGTTTTCATTCAAGTCTTATGAAGTATGCTCCATTCTTAAATTTTAAAGACATGTATATACGTATGTGTACACACACTCTCATACTTTTGCAAAAGAATATATATACACATCCACATGTGCATGCACACACATATACAAACAGACAATATGTACCTATATCTGGATATATCCCTGACATTACTATAGATGTCACAAAAGCATGGAATGATTTTACAGACAAGTTGCAACACAGAGCCATAATAAGTTTCTGAATCGCAAATACTCACACATAACAGAGGGCCTGATCATCAGCAGGTGCTGGAGAAGATCTAGAATGTGAAGCATATGATGCGGCATCTTTTTACAATGGTGTTAACAAATGTCAATGTCTCACACTGAATGAGAGAGACATACTTATATAGTTGAAAGTGTGAGCTCCTTTTTCTGTTTTCTTTCTCCTTCTCCTTTTCTTTCCTTGTTCCACTTCTGCTTCAACTACACCTCCCCCAGAAAGCATGTGCTCTTTACTGTTGTGTATAGCAGTGATTATTAAGCATGAAAATGGAATTGCAATCTATCTTTTATTTCTTGATCAGGAATTCATCCCCACACTTTAAGCAGGTGAATTCTGATACAGTTCTGTAATTCTCTCACAGATGTTACAAGCAGCTGCTGCTGAGCACAAAATCCTGGCTATTATTACAGAAACATAAGCGCTCCTGGCAAGGTAGAATGAGAAGTGAAGCACACTGCCTTCTGGTAAGGCCACACATCCGGAACAAAAAGTATAAAAAAGTTCAATACCTAAGTTTTAAACTCAGACTGCTACTTCTTGAGCTATTCAAAATCACATATCCTTTAATAAAATAAAATAAAACAAAGCCTTTATGTGTCAAGAACAGCTCTATGTCTTCTCGGTAAATCATGTTTGACACTGAAACACAGCTTTGAAATTGTAGGAAGACAGAAAACCTTTGAACAACTTTTGAGAAGGCCATGTTTCTTCTTTGAGTTGGAAAGAATGTAAACATCTTGTACCTGAAGAGAAAGACTAGGCAGAAGTTGACTGGCTATGCTGAGAAGCTTGTTTGTCAGTATTAACCTATTGTATGCTTTGCTTGGACCCATGTCAGTGAAAGGATAGCCAACTGGGATGTGACAGCTCTGTATTAGAAAAGTATAGAAGCTGACTATGTAACAGAGTAGTAGGCTTTGGCTTTAGGCTTAGGCTTACACTTCAGCTTTTGCTTAGTACTTTGTTTAGTTGCTTAGGCAATAAATGCTTTTGCCTTTCACACTAAGAATCGTCTTGTCTTCAACTGGAAACACCATAACACACAGCCTATGAGAAGAACACTACTGCTACAATTATATGAAATTAAAATACTTCTGCATAATCACTTTTAGGGGGAACTCTGTGTGTCAGTCTCACTTGGATGGAATCACAGGCTAGCCATGGTATGCACACCATTAGCAGTTTTGAGTCAGCCAGGATACTAAGCTGGGCAGGGTAAAAGCTGGGGTAGCTGACCTGAGCTGGGTAACGTGTATCCTATAACGTATATGTCACACTCATTATCAAGGGGAAAGTTTGCTGTAAACTAGACACTCCTTCACCACTCAAATATTGTCATTTCTGGAAGGGCTCACTCATTCTGCTCCTAAGGACTCCTTTCCCATTTTTTGTGACTGCTGCATATTCACTGCAAACACTGCAGTCCTGTATGGATAAAAAGGAATGATATCTAGGTGGCCACACCTGAATTCTTATGAACCTTTGTTTCCTGAGGAAGACACCAAAGAGATTCAAGCTGGTTATTTAAAATGATGGCCCTCAAATTACAACTCCTGCATCCTGGTGTACCTCATTAGCTCTGAAATGACATCTATATAGCTGTATCCCTCTCAGCAAACAGGAAGAACTATAGTGAGATAATGTTTCGTATCTCCAAATTTTTCATTTGAGACATGACCCACATGTTTGTATCAAAGTATTTTTCTGGGATCCTGTACTGGTCCTGACATTACAAATTATGGAAAAGTTTAATTATGCTGAATTGTTTTGTATCAATACTCTATAAGAGCAAAAGTATTGTCCTTATGGCAAGAGTAGTTGAGAAGATACCAAAGCATTTGGTCTTTCAGTCTTTTGAAATGCAGATGTCAGCTTCACTTAAAGCCCTTATCATGGGAATGCACCAAAGAATAGGAATATAAACCAAAAGATAAATAACCTAATCAAGAATACAAATAACAATCGTCCTTATTCTGTGAGATCTTCCAGAAAGGTGATACCCTTTTCTCTGGAAAATCTGAATATTCACACCTAAGATGAGATTTTGGGTTTTCCAACATATCTGCAGAAGACTAAGACTACAAAACAAAACTTATAGTCACACAGTGTAAAATGCAGCAGCTATAAGAGTGTAAGCACAAATAATGAACACGTGTATGATCACAAATTATAGATTTAATCACTACACTAATAAAAGCTTCCTCAGAGAAGAATGATGCAGTAGCATTTGTCTATGCAGATATACAGACACATGCATGCACACATACCAACTGATGTCAGATGTGGCAGTCATAATAATCAATGAGACGTTTTATCAGCACTGGCTCACTCATATTCATGGCAGCATTGACAACAATGTAATTCTTTATTTAAACAAGCTTCCTTTAACTCAGAATCGTAAAAGCATGACAGCTATGGGGCAGACAATTAAATGCACCACCCACAGTGAAGACAGTTTGAATTCCTGTTCCTAAAATGCCACGCCTTTTCAAAGCTGGGGAAGAACAGAATGCCCTGCAATCTATTTTGAACTGACAGAAACCTCTGAATTAAGTAGAGGCTTGTATTATTAGCATCTCACACTTGCATGTCTGACCAAATCCATATTGTCACAGGTTTGAGAAACTCAACTTCCTAGATTTTTGGAGCTGTAAATTCAGCATTGCTGTGTCTAGAGTAGAACCCACAAGCTTAAGAACAGCCCCATTTCCAGATGGGACATGTGGGAAAAATTAACTCCACAACAACGATGGCTAGAGAGAAGGGAAAGTTAAAATTCTGCCAATTCAGTTAACCTGCGAAGAAACCTTCTCATCAATCAAGCAGATTTTTTAGAAGTTGCATTTATCACTGCAAGCTTAAAGTAGTACTCCCAAGAGGTGGTATTTATGCATTAGAGCAATAGCGCCTTCATATGTACTAATAAAAACTTGGAAGTGAATTCACAAAACATGTTTCTACTGCTTGTCACAGATGAACCCAAAATATTTTAAGTATTACTTTTTTGCATTAACATCATGTGTCATACTTTTTCTTTGGGAGTCAAAACCGAAATCCATTATAAAGATCTTCATTAAATGAAATTACTTGTGGAATGGCAACAACAGTTCACCTTCATCAAATACAAACACCTTGAGAAAATCCTTACCTTCTAAAGGGTCACACTACAAATGCAAAACTGATTGATCCCATTCTTTCAACAAAACCAGGCAGGGCAGTAATGAAGGTGATTGCTAAAGATAGTAGTAAGAAGTCTTTAGTAAGAACTAAAGATAGTCTTCTAAGAACATTCACAGCCTCTTACACAATTGATTTTCATTTTGAAACTCATGAAACTGTAATCTGAAGGTGAATTATCCATCTGAAGCTGCAATTTAAAGGCAAATTTAAGTTGTAAGAAGAAACAAAATTTTATTTGGAGTAACTGGCATACACAACCAAATTCTGATTATTAGTCTCTTCCTACCACAATTCATCACCTAGCTTTACCTACTTTATATCTGGTCCAATGAGTGAATGCCTCCTCAGCATAGCCCGGGCTTGCGCATTGGTTAAGTTTGTGGTTGACTCTTCATTAATGGACAGGATGCAGTCCCCTACACCAATCCGTCCATCACGACTTATTGAGCCTCCATGGATGATGCTGCGGACTATCATTCCTGAGCCATCCTTATTGGAACTTACTGTCATCCCTATAGAGAAAAACACATAAAAGAGTTATTAACAACTTTGATCCCTAGCTCTGAGTGCCAAGAAATAAAATATAAACTGGGGCAGGCAAAGTAAAAGCCAGGCAGATGACATGCCACTCTCAGCAAGCCTATAAACACTGCTCTTATTCTCCTCAGTGCTTCCTTCTTCACAACTGGAGAGAGCAGTCACAAATCACCATCATGGTATCTCTGCCTTCTACCATTTTCGCATACCAGGCTCAATATTAAAAATATAATACCTAAGGCAAAGGAATATTTAAGCAGAAAATAAACAAAACCTAATGAAATTGCTTCTAAAAAAGTCAAATTTACCACTCTTCTGGATCGTTGACTGAGTTTACATACTAAATATAAACTCACACCCATTTATAGTTGAGAACAACACAGCTGTCTAAAAAAGTAGAAGGAAGTAGCAAGGAACTGCCCAATAACCTTAGACACAGGAATACATGTACATCAGTACTTTGGTATATGGACATGAAGGCTTGTCTTTTCAAAAAACTGCAAACCCAGTCTTCCTGATGCACTTCATATTAGCCTGTGAGAGATGCCTTTCTCTGAATGTGCAAATCACCTGGGGAGGATGTTGATTACATCAAGAACTGACAAGTGTCTCAACAAACATAAGATGTGTCATCTCTGCCCACTGAGAGAGCAGCTGCCCAGGTGGTGTGGTGGAAAGACCCCCTGGAACATGCAACAAAGATAAGCACATCGTGGATGGTTGTCCTGGTAAGACCACTACTGCTCTGGTGTGGGTGTGGTGAACAGGTGGGAGGCAAGGAGGGGTGGAGGCCCCTGATGACCCCTGCAAGCACACAGGGAAGACCCGCCAGAAGTGACACCTGGAAGTCACATATGCATTGTAATGTGACTAGAGTGCAGGGCCAGGTGTAGCTGCAATAAATAGCATGAAAGTCTCAAGTTATGCCTGTTCAGTCGAGGAAAAACATCACAGACCACACCACATGCTGGAACTCACCAGGATTGTCAGACCTCTCCCCTCCTCCAGCTGAAGACATCACAAGCTGAAAGGAATCCCGGGACATCTGCCCCCTCCCCTCAGCCAAATACAGAAAAGAGCCTTGGGGTAGTAATTTCTCTCCTGCTCTCTCTCCTTCTCCATTTTCCCCTTCCACTCTCTCTCCTTTTTCTTCCTTTCTCTGTTTCGTTTACTCTATTCTTTAATAATAGCCTCACTGTGATATTTGGCCTCCTGTGTGCCTTAATTTCACACACTTGAATGTTTTAAAGGAACCACGCCTCTTTCCTAATTTACAAACTGAAACAGCCTGATAAAACAATATGGTGTTACCACTGCCTAGAGATTTATATTTATGATTTGATAGGTATTGATGTCATCTGTGGTCAGAGAAAATTTAAACTTATGTGTACCAAACTTGTGCTACTGACACACAATGCCACTAACTTATTGCCTTTTAACTGTCTGACACCTAGCCCTCAGATTAGTAACATTACAATGTTGAGCACATCTCAGATGGTATTTACAAGTGGCATCTTGGACTGGATGCAGCAGCATTTACACTCACATGCTCCTTCCAGTAACTACCTCTTGAAAGATCTGCTCACACAGGTTTAATAGCCAGTGAGCCCAGAAAAGCAGATGGCAAAGGAAACAGCTGAAATGTGGTTTGAGGTCTTGAACGTAACTTTGCTGCTTGGTTAAGCCAGTAACAAACAATAGTATTACTGAGGTTTTTTTAAAAAAAACCATCAGTTTCTATGTTGACAGCCTCATTACAAGAGATCTTCAAAGCTGATGTCATACTTCGTACAGCTACAGTTTCAGGTTAAAAATGAAAATGCTACTGTCAGGTTGCCAAATGAATCACACGTGCCAATGGCCCCTTAGCTCTTTTTGCATCTGGATGCTCCATCCTCTACCTTTCAAAAATCACAATCAAAAGGTTAGAGCTCCAGCTGTGGCTGGATTTGAAGAGCTGTTGCAAGCTATGGGTGACACCGTTTAAAAGAAAAACCAAAATGACTGTTCTCAACTGAAATAATTGGTGCAGCTGCAGCATTCAACATCATTCACAGCTCTTGATTTAGTTCCTCTTGTAAAAACTGAAAGCAATGTAGTCATGTGCACAAATTGGTCACTGTGCCCAAGCAGCTTCCCAAGCCAGAACACAGACTGGAAGAAAAAGACTACAGTCAAAAGCTGGCAGAAAGCACTATTCACATTCATACTACATGTATATGAGAGGCAAGCTTTACTTTTTGTGCATATAATGTCTGCCAATGTGCATCCTACCCTAAGTTAGTATTTTTGAAGGCTGGCGTACCATGAAGGGGAAGGTGACATAGGGCAGACTGAGCATCCAGACATCAGAGGGCAATTTACCCCAGTGGCAGCACTGTGATGACCTACTGAATTACAGCATCACAGCACCCAACTCACATCTGCACAGCAAGGGAGTCCTGAGTAGTGGCTGTTTATGAACAAGGGACCCATGGGCTGCTTTCAAGGTGCTTTCTGTGGATAATCCATCTTAAAGCGTTTGCGGAATCACTGCAAACAGTGTCCACAAAACACCAACTCAACACCAGAGTCTTCAAGGACACACAGCTGACCAGAAGAAGTGGCATCAGAAACCTAAACCAAAGCAAATAAACACACTTGCCACAAATGAGAGGGAAGCATCACTGCCTCCCACCTCAAAGCTTCCTCAGTGCTGGCTCCGGGCAATTGACTAGGAGGATGCTATCCTGACACTCCGCTCCACCTCACACTGTCCAGGGAGACCTGGTCTCTGCACCAGAGACAGGAGAGGGCACTGAAAAATGTTTCCATCTGTTGTGTATGTGTTTGCTCCAAAACCTGCCTCCAGTGAATATGCTCAGAAGTCAGACACTGCAGATTATATAAAACTCTGGAATTCTCTACAAAATGGTAATATAATTGAGCTAAACATAATACCTATTAAATGTGGTTTTCAGAAATATCAAACAATTTAAATACAAATATGCAGCAAAGAAAAGAGTATCATGTTCAGACCCTTTTGACTATCCTCAGGAAGGAAGGTAATTTCATGTTTACATGTATTTGAAATTCTAGTCTGCAGCTTTCTTACCAGAGTGTTCTTCCACAGCACTCCTTGGCTATATCTCTATTTATATTGTAAAAATGTATAGACACTAAAAAATAATGTATCAAAATTGTTAACATTTAGGAATGACTGAACTCCCTTATGGGAAAAATTCTCAGAGAGATTGAACACAAATGGATTTCCTGCCATCATAGCCAAGCCCAGCAAGAGCAGCAAAGAACAAATACCCTGTTATGCTTTCTTCACTAAAAGGAAAATGCTTAGTCTTTACTAATAAAACATAGGGACCATATGAAAAAATAAAAAAACCATGCTGAGCAGGTTACAAAAAAATGTTAGCTAGCTTACCTAGACTTGAATTGCCTTTTGCAATAGTTATAGTCTTCTCATACACGTTTTTATCTGCATCCAGAGATATGGAACTTCCCTCTGAAGATACTGGGCATCTCTTTTCCATTACAAGCACTTGATCCTAACACAAGGGAAAACATCAGTTCAGAATACTGAGAGAAAAATACAATTGGATATACTGACCTCAACTCAGTTTATTCAAAAGCTAGGTGTGTAATTAATAGATTCCTTTATATAGACACAAGAACAGTCAGTCCATCAAAGATCAAACTGATATACATGAGGTTTCTGGTTTCATTCAGATAAGTATGCTTTTAATAAAATTTAAGGCCAGCTGTTACATTCTTACAGTTAGTTGGATTAATTCAAGGGCTCTTACATTCATTCACTACAGATACCTGACCAACTGCCAGTGTAAAAGCAGCAGATCTTCTAACAAATTGCAGTTCTTTAACAAATTTTGTCATAAAATACTCAATGGAAGAAAAAAGAAACACATCACAGTGACTGTCATATAAAAGAATATTATGTTTGCACACTGTGGCATCATCACAGGCTACTTTGTGAGCTGAGCTGTGCAGGCTTTGCCCAAACAACAGGATGTAAGACGTTGACACCACTCCCCCTTGGGTTCCTAGGATGGTTTTCCAGCTGCGAACCTCCTCTTTGTGCCCTCTGAAGAGGCTAAGAAGAGCTAAGACAACTCCCCTGATGTGCCCAACAAGCACACTCCAGTCCAGCAGTGGGATATGAGCATGCTTTTATCACCAGTCTCTGGGAGATGACTATCTTGATGCAAAAATCGTCTCCTGTTTTGGGTAGATCTTAAGTCAAAAGTTTCGACAGTAACAAATTATGTAAAAGATTTTATGGTGGAATATGGCCTTTCCATAGATTAGTTTTATTATTATTTTAAAATAGTAATAAAATACGTACTTTTCCAGTGGAATCGAGCTGCATGGTAGTAGCAAGGCTTGTATTTGGTGCAATTTCTGCAGTTGTCTGAGATCTAGTCCACGTTGCAGTGTTTTCACTTGCATTTTGGTTGACCTCCAAAGCATCCAGAGGCAGAAGATCCTTTTTAGCAAAACCAGTTGTAGCTTCCAGGTTATTGCCCACTACAGACTTTTGCTCTCTGTATCTCTGATTCAGATCCATGTTGTACAGATCCTTGTTAGATACATGGAAATCAGCTGTGGAATTTGAACATTCCTCTACAACAGACTGTTAAACACAAAAAACAATGAACAATCATTCTTTTGTAGTGTAATTTAAAAGATAGTATATAGTACAATTTTTAAGATTATAGTGTAATTTTTAAGATAAAACCCAGAAACTAGTATCAGAGAATTTAAACTTATTTGTTATAACATCATTGTCTTCAGTAGATATCATTTTAGTACAAAATTTACTCGATTCCTCAATTTCTTCTATTTTAAATCAACGAATGTAGGTTACTGCTGAAGGCCAAATTCTGATCTGGTACTCTTCAGTATTTCTCCACTAACTTCAGCAAAATAGTGTCTAATTACACATTCTCAAAGTATACATAATGCCAACAAATTATTAAAACTGAAGCATCCAATTGCTTCAGGTGGAAGAATTTTGCAAGACTAAGGTCTTTACTTTCAGAACAGTTAGCATACCAACAGCAATTTCAAGCAGCTGACACAATAAACATACAATCTAAACATCCATCTGAGTAGAAACATTAAGGTATCCCTTTCAAACAAAAATGGAGAAAATGCAAACTCAGTCAAATATCAGCAAAAAATAAACATGGAGGTTGTGAAGTGTACAGCAATGAGATATAGTGATGGAGTTATCAAAGCTTAGCAGCTAGTACTCACTGCAAGTGTATTGATTATGGCTGCAGCGTTAGGATTCTCTACACAAAATTTATTTAGACTTTCAAGATTTCAAGGTCTCAAATTTCAAGAATTTCAATGGATTTCAGTAGTTTTCAAATACTCTCCAGCTCAGCCTTCAAACCAAGCAATTTTAAAAACATGTAGACCATTAGGTATTAGAAAGATTAATCAAGGACTCAAAGGGTGGAAATAGAGGCTCCATATCAATACTAGCGATTTTTTTCTGAAATGTAGTAAACATATTCACAAGAACGTCTACCTCTGTCTTAGCTGTTATCCACTGGTTCTATTATTTTTTCTATTCCATTTCCAAAATGTGAGGAACACATATTTCTCAAATGTTTTTGGTATTTCACTAGATTTTGTATCAAGGCCCTTATCTTTCAAATAAGTGCATATATGTTTGCTCTCTCCCCAGACAATTATCAAAAAAGGCTGACCTGAAATAAGTGGTTTAAGTAACATCTGAGAAGGTAATTGAGCAAAGCCTAAATACAACTAATCTGCATAATGTAATCAATGAAGTAATTTCCTACCTTTTGGAGAATGGAACATCATGACTATAATCTATTTAAATTATCTCATAAGGTTTCAAAGACAGATAGGAGATCTACTTTTAAGTCTGCTATTCATTTTCAAATCAGTGAAAACAAGACCCAGATTGTACCTAACATTTATTTCATATGCCATATACACCTATTAGAGTTGCAGCATATGCCTGGTTTTATTTTTGTTTCTCTTAAAGAAAAGCCAATGATGTAATTTCTGAAGACAAACAAGATTTCAGGAATATGGCCTCATTAGAGTGCTAGCATCACTTCACCTTTCAAGTATTTTTATTACCTATTTCAAAAGCGACATCAAAGGCATTCAGAACCATGCAACTGCCTTCAGTCAGAAACCACTAAAATACCCCTGCATTTCTCATAGCATTAAATAGCTTTTTTTCTTTCCTTTTTAATGCATTCCACTTGCTTAAAAAGTCACTTTTTAAATACCCATTTTTATGATATGTTTACTTTGTGAAGGCGCTCATAACTACAGAGTTTAAAATGGTACTTGATGAAAACCTACACTCAATTCATACTCATGCACACAGGGAAATATGGACAGAAATGTATTTAAAAAAAAAAATACAAACCATTTTTAAGTCAACACTGAAAATAAGATTTTCTACAGCTTCAACATGATATATAATGTAAATCCAGCCTCTATCTCATAAAATGCTTCTCAGTATGCAAAATGCATAATCTGTTTAAGTAACAATTAGAGAGTTAAATAATGCAATCTGTCTCACTGGCAAAACAGATATGTGCCCTTCTGTGCATTGGGAAAACCATTAGAAGATGAATTTAGCTTTCTAACCAGTGCCTCCTATGGGCTGAATATATTCCAGAAGGAATAAAGTAAGTTACTGTTGCTCAGGTGTAGAGGAAAGAACAGCAGGTACTCAAGACTACAGACTTACAACCTTGGAAGAAATCCCTATAATATTGCTTTAAAAGATGACTGCTAAAAAAATGCCTTGGAAAACTGGATTAGCAAAATAAATCTACAGATTGCCAAGAAAAAGAAGGAGCATGAAAAATGATGGGAGAGAAACAAAACACCAACTCTGATATAAATAAGCAAGTCATTATAGGTATGTGACCAGCCATAAAAAAGATACTGATCTTTGTAATACTATTAAAGAACTTATTTTCTTTTACTAGCAATCAGAGGTTTACTATACACAGATTTACTTTTAATTACAGTGCCATTATGAAGATTTAATTCAAGAACACAGCAAATGAACTAGCAAACATAATAACTACAAAGCACAAAAACAAAGCTTAGAATGAAAACTTACTTGATTTTCAAACCTAAAATACTGTCAAATAATGCAGTTATTTCCTATTACCATTCTTTACTATGCTCTGAAGTAATAACAAGGTTTTGTAGCAGACTGCTCACCACATCTTTAACACTATAAACATCTCACCATACTTTATCTGGCTATACAAAACACAAATCCAAACCTCTTAACTCCTTCCCTCTTCAATACAAACATCTGAAAGACACCAACACAATCTTAAACAAAACTGCCTTTAACGTGGCAACAAATGGCACCGTTTGAACCAGGATGACAAAAATGATTCATATTTAATAATGCAGCCTTTTCACACTTGCAGTCAAAGTTTCTCATCAATAAAACCATCCTCCTTTTTACCTTAGGAGTTGACAATGGAAGAGAATAGCCGGAGTTCAGCTCACCGCTACAAGCACTGTCATGCACAGCTATCATTGAAGCCTGGAAGACGTCACCCTCAGACTCATCCGCTAGATCTGCCTCGCTGGAGTCCACCTAACAACAAAAGCAATTCAATCAGCCATGCTATCTGTTACTCTCACACTACATAAGCCGCAAATGCATGCACCTCAGCTGCTACATACTGACTGCCGCTTTCCTTCTTTTCAGTTTGGTTGGTTTTTTTTTTCCCCCCTTCATGCTTTACACTGAAGTTAAATTTGTGCAACAGCAAAAATTTCCGCTTCTGGTTACAAAGAATATCTGAATTAAAGTGAGTCTCAAATGGAATGAGTTGCAAGGCCGTGGCAGGTTCCTGCCTGTTAACAAAAAGCATGAGGGTGAATTCTGCTGTACTCCCCATCGTCAGCAATTTGATTGCTTTAAGGCTTTTTATTTTTCTTCCTTATACAAGAATTAGCATAGAAAAAAACAGTGAGTATCATTTAGTACCAGCTGTTAGTAATGTTCCCTTCACCCAGATTCACAGGTTGTTTTCAGAAGGGTAGAAAAAATAAACTCTGGAAATAATAATGCTTTCCAATGCATTTATAAAAAAAAAAAATCTGACACGATACTTTTATTATTTCCAAAATATTTAACATGTCACAACAAGATTAATATGGGCCATTCTTCTGTCTTACATGAAAAACCTAATTTTTAAAAGAATTCCAGACATGGAATACACACGTGCAGGATTATTTGCCTTTTTTCTTTCCTTAAATGTAGTATAATTTTTTCCAAGACACACACACTTTCAAATACTACAATAAAATTAAGCACTAAAAGACATGCTACATTTTGATTATAATTTCATCTCCCTTGTCAGAGCTCAAGAAAACAGTCTATGATAATAAAAATGATCACAGTGAGTTCACAGCCATGAAGTTGTTGTGGCCATGAACCCATATCATAAGTTGTATGAATCAAACAAGTGTACCCATCTGCAGAGATGGGACCTGTGTTAATCATATCATGATTTCATTCTGTCAGATTCACAATACCAATACGAATCTCTTGTGATTCAACATATTGATTCCATTTAGGGGTGCAAGTGATTATTTTTTTTTGTCTCAATCCTGAAGATTTCACAGCTAATTCAGACTGCTTTGGTGTAACTTACTCTCAGCCATCCTCAGGAAAACGCTGACTAGTGCTACCGAAGCTATGCACAAAGAAAGGATTGTGAAAGAAATGGGACAGGCTTGCAGAACCTGAGTGTACATTTAGCTGTGAAGAACACTATCTCATGAGTGCACTCTGCAAACACATCTTCAACTGGGTGACTGCACATTCAATTTCCTATCTTGTACTTTTGATTATTGACAGTATTGACAATTTAATCGTATTATTTTCTGCTATGTATTTTCATTGCTCTTTCACAATTTTGATGTTTTTTATATTAATCACAGATAGAAGTCAAATTTTTAAATACTTAAGTTTTAATCTAATATTTTCAACACATTTTAAACTAAATTATATTTACAATATATAATCTGGATCCTGCATACTTCTCAACAAACAGAATAAGGCACAAAGACTATTATCCAAATACTGTGTCAAGGTAACAAACTACAAAAAAAAAAAAAATAGGCAGTTTTGTTTAAAAGTTAGTTATTAAAACCAGGCTGTCATTTGCATACATGGAAAAACAGTGAATGCACTTGAAGCAATAATCCAGAGATTCCTGCATTGAAAGGATTAATTTTCAAGTTTTTGTTTGTTTGGGGGTTTGGCAGGTGGCTGGGAAGGAGACTCTTGTTTGCTTTCATTTTTTTTAGTTTCTGGGGTTTTTTCCTAATGAGTTAAGCGCTCTGGGATTTAGTAGAAAATGGTTCCCTACTCATGTCACTAGAAAATTAGGGCCAAATATCTTCAATAATTAGACCCTGATCAGCACAAAAAACCCATGAGAAGACACAATCAGAATATATTTCTATTCTGGGTTTTTTTGTTTTATTTGTAGAGTCTAAATTATTTACTTTGCCTTCTTAATCTTTGTCTTACTGGCAACTTCTGTACTATGTAAGGCACCAAATGCTCAAGTAAGCTGTATTGTTTGTACAAGTGAACACCTTTTGACCTTGCAAATCTCATAATCACTGATTGATGCTGAAGTCTAAAGAATACTATTAGAAGGAAGCATTCGCAGCTTTTGAAGACAGACAGCATTCCTTGTAAGGTTGGCTTACATGCAAAAAGACGGTTCAAGCAACTTTTCAAGCTACGGATGTCATGTATGATATATGGGTGAAGAGATTTGTTTTCAAAATAAGTTCACAAACATTTCTCTACATGAAGTGAGATTTTCAACAGGATAGTCAGTCCATGCAAGAGGTAGTTAGCCATGCACTTTTGAAAATTTCAGCAAATAATTCCATTTTTTTTAGCAGCTAATGTATCACAGGCCAGATTCACAACTCATGCAAACAGCCAAAACCTCCACATGACAATTTCCACCATGCTGGGATCCAGCCCAACTCTAGTGAATGATGGTGACAGTAAACACTAAAAAATAAGCATGAACACTGACAACGCAATCCTTTTCATAACAAAATGAGAAGACTTAAGAAATCTTTGTTAAGTTGGGCCACTAACCAGAGCCAGCTCAGCATGGAAGAGAGCTACATCAGCTGGCCCCTCCTCCTCAAGTAACTGGGCAGTGTAGAAAAAGCAATCTTCCTTAGCAGAGACATAGCCCTCCTCTGGTGAAAACTGCAGAAAGAAGAAGCTCTGAGTTCAGTGAGTGGCCAGGACACAGAGTGTGCGTTACATGTGTGGGTCTAGAGGAAAATTAATTCCAAATGCAGTGAAGATTTCATTTCAATCACAGTCACAGTGCTGGACATGTAAAGAGACTTTTTTTTTTTTTTTAATTTACCTGAATGGATTCACCTTCACATCTCATTTTACAACCTTAAATAATGAAAAGGTTTTTCCAGATACACCAGAGTTTTGTCTAAGATGCATTTTCAATTCCTGTTCTTACTAAGCATGTAGTAAACTACCATCAGAGCTCTCTCCAAATGGGAAGAGCCTAATACCAGCAGTCTTTACAATGTTGCTAACCACACAGTAATCTTGTTAGCAGGCAGAAACACTGTGTTCCCTGTCCAGGTTTTAAGATTTTATCTGCTAGGTGGAATGGATTTAAAAGGACAAAATATAATTCTGACTCTAAAGCCCAGCTTTTTCCATCATAATTTGATACCAGGGGCATTCATCCAATACTGCAAAGAGCCCAGTGCTTATTTGCAATGTTTAAGTGGCAAGCATAATATGTAACAGATTAAAGTGAAAATGTTGAACGTTTACAGTACTTTGTCTTTTACAGTGACATCTTCTTAAGTATAAAAATGTTGATCTGCAAGACATTTTAGTATGTAACACAGAGTCTTCACCACAAAAAATGAAACAAAGAAAGTTAAAGAAGTACCAAAGCTCTTAGTAACATAAGTATCAGTTGTCCTCACAAAATTTTTTCTCATCCTTTCTGAAAGATCTGCTAAGAATGAAAATTTGGTATCTGCATCTACAAGGATTAGAAGATTATAATTTCATGAAAATAAAAAATTATCTCCAGGGACTGTATTTGTGCTTACAAATATAGTGAAAGGGATCATTGTGCTGTTAACCAATGTGACTCTCCTAATTTGAATTTAACACAACAGGGGGACAAGTCCACTAGCACCTTTACTCATAAACACTATCTTGGTAACCCTAGGTCTCCTTCATCTTCATTCTTCTAATCCTTACAGACTACCTCCTAAAATCAAGGATGAAATTATTTATAGCTACACTAAAATAACCAGTTTGAGGCATATGAACTGGAAACTACTCACCACTGTTTAATCATAGAGCATGCAGACTAAATATAAAGACTGCTTAAGTACTATACCTTGCAAAGCAAAGGAAAAGGCGAATTCCAGTCAATACACATAAAACTGACCTTATGTCACCATGGCACACATTCAGAGAGTTTTGTAATGTGTATGAAATTATGCCTAGCAACTTGCTACCCTGAAAGACTGTGCTGGTTGCAAGGCACTTCAATGTTTTCCCAGCTGCCAGACAGGTGTGCTAGATCCAGTGATCAATACACCAGTTATACACCTCCACAGGCTGCTCCTACATGCAAGGACATACAGGAATCTGTTAAAGACAGTTTTTGGATGTTTGGAGCCACCCAGCTGTACTCCAAAGCACAAAAGGTATATGCCGAAGTCAGGATCATCATGGACCAAAATGACATGAAAAGCACTCATCGAATTCCCCAATCCTTACAGGCAGTGGTTTTGCAACTCCTATCTTAACTGTTCCTGTTGGGGCTCCTTTCAGTGCTTGTACTGCTTCTTCAAGGCTGCCATTTTCCAAGTTAGTATCATTGACAAACATAAGCCGATCTCCAGGAAGAAGTCTGCCATCTTGCTCAGCCACACCCCCAGGTACTAATGAGCGAATCACAATTACAGTGTTTGCTGGATCAACAGGATCCTAGAAAAATAAAAGAAAAACACTTCATTTTACTTACTCTTCTAAGTCTTGAGGGGCTAATTTTTGTGCATGAGCTTTTAATAACCCAAAAGCATTGCTAGAGATAGTTTTCACTACATTAACACTTTAGATGACACTGCATGACAGTTTTTATGAAACAATCACCTCAGTGATTTAAGTGTCCTTATCCTACAGATTATTAAAGTACACTTAATGTCAGCTTTATCAGTGTGCAAATACAAACGGACATTAGGAAAACTTATTTCACGGAAAGAGCGATCAGGCATTGGAACGGGCTGCCCAGGGAGGTTGTTGAGTTGCCAACCCTGGATGTGTTTAAGGGTTGTCTGGATGTGGGGCTTGGGGATATGGTTTAGGGGTGAACCTTGTAGAGTAGGGTTATCAGTTGGACTTGGTGACCCTGAGGGTCTTTTCCAACCTGAGCGTTTCTGTGATTCTGTGAAATCACTACTGAGGCACAGGTTATTTCTAATCAGTGCCCCGTGGTCATAATTAGCACCTGGAAGTGACCTCCAGATAAAAATGCATACACTTTTATGGACAAGATTCAGCAGAGACATAGGAGAAGGTTGGGTCCTGCAGCACCACAGGCCAAAAGCCTATACTGTCCTTTGTGAGGAGAAATTACTTGAAGTCAGATAAAAATATGTCTACTGTGATAACCAGGAGCAGCAGGAACATTTTTTGTGGGCTCCTGACCAAGAACAGGCAGGAAACAGCCAGTGAGCTGTTCATTGGCACACATCAAGAGTCACTGTTTAAGATACCCAGGAATTTTGAAGTCAAACACTAAATGAATGGAGGCATTTAGGCACATCCTGGACAGACAGCAGCTAAAAAAAGGGACTTCAGAATTGGAGTTCTGGATTTGAGTAAATCCTGCTTTAAGTACTTAAGTCCTTTATTGGATCTTACCCTAAGTACCTCACTGGAGGTGCAAAATGCATGGCTAAATGCATGGCTAAATGCCCAAATATTCTGATGACATCATTCACTGCCAACAGGATACTAAAAGATGACCTTTTTTAAGACCCCAGTATATTGCATATTATCTGTTTTTCCAGACCAGTCTTGATACAGAAAGAGGAATAAGTAATGTATTGAAGCCTTATTACTTTTTGAATAAGTAATGTATTGATACACAAAGAGGAATAAGTGGCATGCCTACTAATAGTGACATTCCTTTAGCTTTACTATGTTGCTTGGTTTCCATTAACCCTTAAAATATGTATTTACACATATAGATCTCATATTGTGAGATCCAAATAATACAAAGTATTTTGTCCTCTACTAAGAAAAAAAAAGAAAAAAGCGTGGAACTTACCTGGTAGTCCAATATGCTAAATCCAAGTCCCATACTCCCTTTCTCTAGTTCAATGTGCTGTACTTCTGTTTCCCACATTGCCAAAGATGAACTTTGCACCTCTTCCATACTCTGACGATCTTCAGCTATTTCCAAAGCTGTTCCCTCTGTTTCTGAGGAGCCAATGAATCCAAGATCTATGTGAGCCTGCAAGAAACAGTAAATGTTCACCAATGCAATGTAATTGTATTTGAAGCTGCAGACACAAATCTGTTCCCAAAGAAAAAGATAAAACTAAGTAACGTCTATCTAAACACTCTCTTTCCGAGCATGTCTGATAAGCTTAGGACAGAATTCACAAACTCTTGCAACAAAAAGTATATGAAATTGCTCATCAGAAAATGTATCTCTAAATGGAATTCCTGTAAAACTAAAAAACTTCACAAAACTTCCATAGTAGATGTATCCAAATACACAGGAAATACCTACTAAACAGTACATCTAAAAACATGCCTTGATCTAAACATAGTAGCACTGACAGGATTCAGAGCATTTAGAAGATGAAAACACACACATATTCATGAACAAAAGTATCTTCTTCAGTTTTCTTGTTTCACAGAAAAGCTTAGTACATATAAGCTGAATTTGGTGCCTTGACAAAACCTCAGGATTAAAAATAATGTCCCTTTTCATACTATACTGCAGGACATTCCTACATATTTAGTACACCAGACTGCCTAGAATTTTGCACTAACGAGTGATTGAAGTATCTCTGCTAGTGAATACATGAAGAGTTCTGCACAATACAAACCGAGAAAGAAAACTTCAAACCAGATTAAATGTATTCAGATACTAAAGGAAATACAGTTCAGTCTGCCACACCACCACAGCTCACAGCCTTACCTTGTGTAGATAGGACTGACATACTGGAGACCTGAAGTACAGATGATGAGCATAATTTGCCTTTTTCTATTTATTTATCCAAAGTTCTAATATGTTCGAACATACTTCTAATCTTGCAAAAGAACTTTAACTGATGGGTTTTTTTTAAAAGGAAACAGACATTTTCTCAGTGATTTTTTTTAAGACAAAATACCTTTTCTGTGAGCTGAATCTCAGATAGACTTATACTCTCCAGTACTTCTGGTTGAGTGATGGGGGGAGCTACTGGACGACAGCACACCATTGTCACCTTAATAGGGAGTTCTTTCAAGATATTGATGACATCCTTGTGGTTTTCTCCAAGCAAAGAGATGTCATTCACCTCAATAAATAAAGATGCAGTGTTTAGAATACGCACAGTGTTTAAAAGTACAATGAACAAAAACTAATTTAAAAAAAACTCACTAATCATCTCATTTTTAGAAAATGGAAAAAAAAACCCAACAAACAAACCACAACACTAATGTTCACTGTCAACCCACAATTTCTACTCAGTTTGGTGCTCAGAATCAGCACTACAATATGCTTTGCACTGAATGGATAGTCCTATAAATTGCATGACACCATTCTACAAACCCCACACTGTCAATTCATATTTATTACATTCATGTCAATAAAATTAACACTTTAATTCTAAGAAAACTATTTATAAAAGTAGAAAGGTCTTTAGTCTCTTCACTGTGTAAGGATATTCTTATTAAATCTTAATGCTTTTGCTAGGTATTTTTTTTCTTCTGCCCTTGAGCTGTATCTGAAAATCAGCTATCAGCTGAGAAATTAATGTAAGCATCCACACAAACATGTCTAAGTACATACAAAGGGACTGCTCAAGCATTTCTGATTATAACTGGTACACAGTTAGATACGCTGCGCTCCCAAAGTCAAAACCTATGAGAAGCAAGTCACTGCCCATAAATCCTTCTGAATATAAACTAAGATAAAGTAGTATTTTTTTCTTACTTCCAGCAGCTCATCTCCACTGAACAGCTTGCCACTTCGCCCAACTGGCCCCTCCGGTAAGATAGATCTGATGAAATGATGTCCCACTGTAGCTTCAAGGCTTATCCCTAACCCACTGCTTTCACTGAATTTGTTAACTACAGCCATCTAATATGAAATTAAGAAATGGTTACTTTTGACATATTTACAACCATATCTGTTAATTTCCATTTCAATTTACAGTGAGGTTAATATCACAGAAGTGAAAAACTAGAAATGTGATGTGTAACACAACAAGTCAGGTAAAAAATGAACAGTCGGGTGAAAAAGAAACCTGTCAGGTAAAAAAAAACTGGACATCCAGGTACAAATTGAAACTGATCATATAATACTTGAGGATAAACTAGTGGGAACTGTACATGCTCAAATGCCCAATAGGACAATAGGACAACAATGCATCTAATAATACATACTTTTGCAGGGACTCTAGCTCTGAGTTACGACAATGAAGTAACTCCTAAACTCAGATACTGATTTTCAAATGTATCTACACTAAATGTACTACCTGTTATTTAGATAATTACATCAAACAATTCATTCAGTATTCAGTATGGGTGGGAAGTTTTAATCAGTAACCTGAAGTTCTAGGTAATGAAAGGACCTTAACTAATGATATTTTTTTCTCTTAATATACATTTATTCCCTTTGAAGCTAGGGAACCTGTGAAACGTTACCCATAGTCAGTGTGACTATAATTATTTTACTAAAATCAATACAGAAAAATGTACATGTAATTCAAATCTACAATCAAAATAAGCAGTATCCACATGTTAAGGAATATATGTACAGTTTTTATAAACAAAGTAGAAAATGCAATACAAACATATTTCTGTATGTTAGCAACATAACAGGTGGACAGACGAATGGGCATTTACTAGGAGTAATCAAAGTTCACCCACCACTATTTCGTAATTGGAACCCATAATCCTCTGCCATTTTGTCTTCGTAGCTGCTTCTTCTGTAGTAGTTATCTGGAAATCTAAAAGTTATGTATGACATTACTGTGACAGAAAATAAAATGTTGCATCTATTCCTACAACAGATAAAGTATGTGGACCATGCAAGACTACCTCATCCATGATGCTGGAAGTCTCCTAAATATGACTGAAAAATTCTATATGCTTTATCTCACCACAGGAAAAACTTGCAAAACAGTATTAGATCCCACCCCAAAAAACCAACTGCGTATTTTGAAAGACACAAAGTTCAGTCAAGAAGTTTAGCATGGCTGGGATGAAAGGACACAATTAGTCTCAATGTTGAGTGAATTAAGTGTAACTTAACAAGACAAGGAGCACTGACCAAAAGAAAAAAGTTAATGTGTATGTTCCAGGCATTTGTCAAACCAGATTGTATGTAAGTAGATCAGACTGACTGAGGAGGATGGCCTAAATACTTACGTAAGTGACAGTGCATCCTGATTCTTTCAGACAGATCGTATTTTACTGTGTTCAAGGACAGATTTCAAACATAATCTGGAGGTTTTGTTTTTTTTTAAATTATGATCACAACTGTAAAAGATTTTTTTGAAACTGTAGGCACTACATGGTAGTGAGAAAATGCAAGTCCAATCTCTTTTGCTTTTTCCCTTTTTTTTTTTTTTTGTGGGGATTTGTTTGTTTGTTTTGGCTTTTTTTTGGAGGGGTGTTAGAGTCACTTAATGTGCACACATATGATGAGAAAAAATTCTAATTCTATTATCAGCAATGACATTGGAAGGGATGGAAAGGAGAAAAGTACTGATGCTGTTTAAAATAACCATGATAGGCTAGGCAGTAAACTGCAGCAACTCTTATTTGTAAGATGAAAAAGACAGAGAAATGCTTTTCTCCTGCTCGTTTTCCTCTTGCTCACCATGTTTACAGCAGGAAACAAAAAAAGCTGCATTTAGATTCAACAACCAGCAAACACAGGATATTTATCAATACTGTGTATTAAAGATCCACGGGTCTGTGGTGTACTTACATAATGCATCAGCCTCTTCAGATCTGAGTATTTGTCACAGGCAAAAACTAGAAACTTTGTTACAAGTTTAAGTTCTTGACTCTCACTGATGTTCAATATGGGAAAAGTCAGAGCATATCAGTGCACCAGAACTAACTGAATTTCAAACGTTACCAGAGAACACAGATCAAAATGAATGCAAGCTCAGGAATTTGTGAAAAGGAAGTTTATCTGGAACTGTGGCTGGGCTGCTGCAAGCAGTTGGAAAGGTAAGGCATGCTGGGGAATGAGGATGGAAATGTTTAATACACAGCTAAAACGAAAAGAGTAGAAACACAGAAACAGACTAAAAAGAGGGCTGAGCATGTAGCAAAAGCAGGTTTCTTTATGTGGCATCTTTGACACAACTATTTCCAGACACATACAGTACTGAACGATCTTACAACACTCAGTAGTACATACTTAAGCATACAATTACTTTGTAGATGTACTTCAGCTACACAGCAAAGAGGAGATGGAAAAGAACACAAACATCTATCTGATCTTTGTGTAAGCACACCCAAGTGTATTTTCATAGAATAAAATATCAGATGTTAAGAACCTGTTTCCTGTTGTTTCATGTTTTCTCCAGTATTTACCACACTGGCACTGCATGGCAATGATGGGGATCCCTGTTCTGTTTCACTGTTACCTGGTAAAAGAAGAAGCCTTTTTAGCTATTTTATGTGTTAAACTATTCACCAAGCTGACAGGTATGCCTCAGGGCACTCACAGATTCTTCTACTGGACTTCACAGAATCCATTTGGCAAACACAATCTGGCACGTGAAGCCCAGAAGAAATGTCTTATTTTAAAGACATTTTATCTTCCATTTCATCTGCCTGCTTTGCCTTCTCCAGTGAATTTTTCTGTGAAGTAACCACGAGTAGCTACATTTCTATGATTCAAGGAAAAGCTACTGGAAAACATATCACATTCCTTAGCAGTCTTGTACTATCTTTTTTTTTCTTTTCTTTCCTCTGTGCAAATCAGGAAGCTGACACTGAAAAAATAAAATGCTACAGACTTGGGAGACCTGCATATCTCACAGGTCTTTCACTTGTGGAAAACCTCTCTTTCTACAGAGTTCTGTTAGGTATGTTGCTGGATGGCAACTGTCTTGGTCACTTCTGAAGAAGGCTGAAGAAAGGGTAATTTCTGAGGATTTCGTCTGTAATTTTTGCTGAAGGTGAAAATAAGAAGATAGCATACAGGTGACATACTCCTGAGTCTTTCAAAATCTTGCACGAGGTGGGGATTATGACTCTGTCTCTGAGTTGTGATATACTTTTGCTGACATCAACTTGTAACACAAGTAGCCAAAACCAAAAAATCTGTTCATGTATCCAGCCCCTGTGCAGGTATTTCGTTCAAACACACTGACTTTCAAGATCTGGTACATATACTTGAAGATTTCGACAGTGGAAGATTAAGTTTCATTAATCTCCTATCATCAGCAACAAAACTAATATTGGTTATTGGCTTCTGAACTTGTACATATATATAATTAATACCTTATCAGATTATTAGTTACTTAGTGATACGGGCTGCTCCTCTCATGCCTCTGGGTTGTGACCCTGACACACAAGAGCAAAAGCAACCAAGAATTGCTTTTGCTCATTGTGGTGGGTATCACTTTTATTGCTCTTGAATGCAGCTCTCACCCTGGAGCACAAATAAAATGTTCACTGCCTTCTTACCATTTGGAGATTTACAGAATCAAAATCTTGAAGCAACTCAGCCACAAGTGCAATACAGTGCAGAGCTTTCATCACTCACTTTGAAAATACAGTAAATAATACCGCTGTGTCTAAAAGCTTAATCAAACCTCATGTATAACAGCTCTGCCACCAGTAACAGCTACACAGAATTAATCTAGCCTATTTTATTTCCACTCTGCAACTCAGAAGAAAAATGTTTCAAGTGAACTTTAAAGCAAAGGCAGTTTTAATTACCTTTAGCTGTGCTGCTATCTATTGTTTGGAACAGTAAGTCCTTTTCGACAGCAGCACTGAAGTCTTCCGGCTGAATATCATTTTCCTGCTTAAGCCCTCTTCTGATCAAAGTGAGCCGAACTGTTTGACCCGTGTGCCGCAAAACATCAACTGCTTGCTGGTTAGTAAACCCCTGAAGATTTGTTCCATCCACCTGCAAGATTAAGCAGCTTTTCAGCCCACAAGACACCACTCAGAAAAAAATAAAATAAACATCCACTGCAAAAGAACATGGTGAGTTCACAGCAGCTGTTAACCTGAGAGCAAAGCAAGCAGAAGGACAGTAACAAAACCATGGACAATTTAATGACATTAGATACACTTAAGCATTTTCACTGGCTAGGTAACAACCAGTACTGCAGCTAGATGGGAAGAAGTGCTTTGGGTGCCTACCACAGTGGGGCCAGGCAGATTTGCTCTGCAATGTGTGATAGGATGCAGCACAGACTGGCTGCTCAGCTACTTGAGCCATCTCCAT